>NC_090659.1:8152029-8455059 GCF_013368605.1 Nyctibius grandis | reverse complement strand
CACATCCACATATACAAACCCCGTGTAGCAACATCTCCTTCTCCCACCGAGCAGCTCTTTCTTAGCCAGCATAATCCAGCAGGGGAAGCAATAAAAGAGGAGGCAGCAGTGACGAGTGTAACAGGGCCCACATCTGATACTTGAGACTGAAAGGCACAGCTGAACAAAAATGCCTTGAGTCTTCCCACCGCTCAACCAGATGTGAGAGATCCCTCCGAGGTGCAGGAATGTGTGACGGACTGCTGAACTGTGATAGTGACATGAGATGTGTCGTATTTGCCACCTGGAGACCCTTGCAGGCTCAGCGGTGTCTAATTACCAAACACTTTTACTGCTGGCTGGGAATTAACCTCATTCAAACCAGGCCATTTTCTGGATCAACAGATCCTCCTGGGTTTATTACTTAGGTTTGGCTGGCAAAGTTTCGTTATCTCCTTCAGATTGCAGAATAATTTCTGTATATATATTTCTTACTCAGAAAACAGAAGTATCTCAAAAGTATACTTGCAATCCCTATAAAAGTGATTCTCCACACTTCTGCCACAGGACAAAGTCGTTACACGCTTAGATGCTGAGTGAGGAACAGAATTGCATGTTCTCACTCTCAAACTTTGACTAACTCTCAGAATATAAAAAAAGGGAAACTAAATTCAAATTCTGCTTGACTCTTATAATATCTTAGTCTGATATTAATTACAAGCACAGTAAGAAGAGCAAGCAACCGCTAACTTGGTTAGAGTGGTAAAAGCTGCGCTAAAATACTTATTTAGTGACCAAAGGTTAAAAATCATCCCACTTATTCACTAAATGGATGTGGCCGCTTCAACAGCTGTTTGAATAATGAAACCAAAATTATATAAACGTTAATTCAATCCCCAGCAAATCTTGCAGCTCAGCTCATCTGTTCCTTACTACATGTGATTCAGTTATGTGGTTAACACACACAATATTAGGTACTGATAGCAGATGCTGCTAACAGGTAATGCTGCTAGTTAGCTACTCTTGGCTAAAAATGACACAAAAACTTGTGGAAATCAAGACCAGTAAGTCCTGTAATGTGAATATTGGGCCACAAACAGATATTCATAGATACTATTATTTTTATCTTCTTTTTTAAACCTCAAATGCAATTGTATACTCCAAGCCTTTGTTAATATATGCTGCAATTTCACCACCTGGGTGTCTCAGCAACCTTCCACTAGGACTACAAAGGAAGTACGAAAGTAGGAGGCTGCAAAATCCTAATTCTTAGGCTCAAAGCACTGTCTTGGTGCTTGCAGGACTCTTGACCTGGAAAATGCAGTTTCTGCAGCTCTGCTCCCTCACAAAGATGGTTCCAAAAGTATTTATTTTTCCCTGCCAAGAGAGAACCAGATGACCTTCAACGGAGTCAAAACCTCTCCAGACTGGAATACCTATGCCCACCAGCAGTGATGAGCAGCCCTACTTTGTCACGAACTGAGTACGTTCATTCAGTACCTTGCAAAATATCTTGCATTCACACAGTCTTTCTGTGTTCAGCAAAAAGATATCCAGGAAAAGGGTTGAAGCTTATATTCATATTCTATTTCATGCTTACTTTGACTTACCTCAAAATGTTTAGTGTGCAGAGTAAATTACTCTGTAGTCCAAACCTTTGTTCAAAGCTAGTATTTCATTAACTGAAGTTGACAACAATAAAGAGCCATATTTACACAGTAAAGTTAAATATTGTTGTTGTCAGTGAGTATACTTTTCTGGGGCATGTAGGTCATGTAGCAAACATTCTCCCCAGAGCTACAGTGATAACACCAATGAAAATAAAAAACCCGAAGGCTTTTAAACTAAAATGGTAAGTCTCTTAGAAATACAAGGTCTCTGTCTGCTTAATAGCAGGGAGTAAGAAGTACCTCTTAAAGCCCTCAAGAACAAGAAACTGTGGAAATAAAGCTCAGAGCCCAGCCTGGCAAACAAGATTTAACTTACCTCATTGCATGACATTAATTAATTGAATCTCATGCCACTGAGAAACATCTAAAATAGATGAGCTAAAGTGAAGAAAAAAGCCTACAGTTTTTATTGAAATTGTAATCTTGCTGCCTTTGTACACATTAGAAATTAGACTTTCAATGAGGCTTATAGGTAGGCAGGCTTGGTATCAGCTGGGTATTCTTCCTGAATACCCTAAAGGACTTGAAGGCTTCTTCCCTCATCTCCCTAAAGAACAATATGTTTTCTGGAAATGAAGGCCATACCTCTCAAGTCTTTCCCCCTGCTCCAACCAGTGAAAGGCAAAACCAACTTCACAGTATTTCTGTATTTTCATGCAAGAACTCAGGCTCTAGAAAGTAGAAATAACTGTATTCCCTAGACCCAACTCATTCCCTTCCTCCTATTACCCACTCTTACCCTGACACATCCTTTACATTGTGAGCTGGTTTAGAGGTCCTAAACAAGACATTTTGTCAGCCTGAGCAGTCATATGCTCTAAGGCTGTTTCTCTGGAAGCAGTTTGTGACACCATTAATGTCTATTTATACAGACTAGTGTAAAGAATCATTAATGTACCTCAATTTGCCTCCTCACAGTATTGTCCGTATGATGACTAATTTGTTCTTAAGACTTAACTAAATATACAAGGTCATTTCTCTTTGCAGCAAGTTTGAACAATTTTAACTTTTTTTTGTTTTTACCAGAATTTATTGTTTTCCTGAACTTGAATTGAGATGCAGAGATATTCAACTCTGCCATGGTGCTAAGTGAGTTTGCTGGACAGCAACCAGTTCCTTGAGAATTTAGCCAAACAGCTCCTGAGAAGACAGATCAACTGCTCCTGAGGCTTCAGTATTTCATGGCTCTGGGGAAAAACATCAGGTGGGCTGCTTCTGAGCTGGTGACAGAGGGCTCCCAGAGTGTACATTTCTATTTTCTTTCACAGAGAATTAAAAAAGAAATATTTTGTTCTAAATGAAGAAAGAATGCTAAAAGCAAAATATTGAAATGCTCTGTAAAATTATATTATCTTTCTTTTCCTGATTTCACTTCTAGTCTCTCTCACCTTCTCATTTATTACTATTTATGCAGTAGAATTGAAACTTTGTTTTTCTTAAGAGAAACAAAATTCTTACGGTACTTCATAGCTTTTTAACACTCATTTTTATAGTTCTGTCCTCAGAGAATGATTGTTAGGAAAAAAATACAGGAATAGAATAATAGGATGCTTTACAGATACTTCTGTATGCAAATAAACAGCATAACACCAGTCATTTCTCTAAACGGATTCTGCCATCAGTGTTCACCTGCAGATAGACACTCCCCTGGGATTTAGGTAATGCAATGTACAACATGGATGACTGCGTTTGTCGACAGTAGTCATTTCTCTCTGAAGCTTATCATCATGCAGTGCAGTATCTTGAAAGGCAGAAACCAAGGTGAGCAGGGAAGCTCCCTACAGATATATAGTGAGGAGTTGTTACACAGTAAATCACTAAGAGAGAGCTAAACAGAAGATATATGATTATTGGAAATTACATCCTAGCAAGTGACATCCTATCAATTTCTCGGTCAGCGTGTTGCAGTAGTCAGTAGCCACATATTCTGCCTCTACATATATTGTAGCTTGAATATTTTGTGAGTTATTATAAGAAGAAATGGAAATAACAAGACGCAAGCAGGAGTCTCCAAGCCTCCCCCTCCCCATCTAACATTTAGAAATGCGCTGAGCCCTAACCACAGCATCAGAGAAGGAGAGGAAGGGTTCTGCAAATGCCACATGCCACCAGCACTACTACCAACAAGGGTGATCAGGAGAGAGTCAGATGATGTGGATTCTGCCCCTGGCTTTTCCTTAAGACACTCTGTGACTGCATAATAAACCTCTTTTCCTTTGCTTTTCTTTGGTAACATGGGGATATTAACAGTTTTACTTCTTTTTAAAAAGCTCTTTGAAATCTGTGAGCAGGAACTGTCTAGTGCAAAGTAATATTATTAATTATTTCTATCAGGGTGCTGCCTGGAACTTCTGATAAGTCCTGTCATGCTGTATTATGAAGAAATATGGAGTAAAACCAGTGCATGTCCTAAAGCTCTTATTAAATAAAATCCCTATGCAAAGGAGGTAAGAGTACCACAAAGTAGCTGGGATATTGTAGCTTTCCAAGTTAGCTAACCCTGGTGAAAACTGTTGATGCACTCTGAGTACCCACAGACACCTCTCTTTTACTGCATGAAACCAACTTAGTGTTAGCAATGCTTGCCAGAAATCAGCCCATGAATTAAAAATAGCCGACTAGTACATGACTGGAGAAGTAGAAAACAGAGATTCCTCTCGAACTGCAATTCACAGAAGTGAATTTAGAAGAATTTTTAGCCAACCTGCAGACTCTTTTCACTGGTCAGTTTGGTCTGTAATTAGCAGCACCTCTGGATAGTGGCAGATCATCCCCTCTCCCTCTCCTTGCAAAAAATGAATGGGAGAGGAGGGAAAAAAACGAGTAGCCCAGATGACCTGCAAAAAATACAAGAGGAAGAAAATGTATTTTTATATCGTCCTTCCTTTACTAGCAGACTCTGTTCTGTCCCAACAAATGATTGCCTGTTTTTCACAGTTTCGTCATCTCTACCAGATTCCTGTAATGTAGGTAGCCATGAAGTGTCAGTCTTTTGATCTCTCAGAAATTCCAGTTTATTTCAATACTTCTCTTCAGCAATAAAAACATATTTTTCTTTTGACTTCCCATGTAATTTTGAATCCACTCAAGATATGACTTTATACATTTAAGGCATGTCCTGGGCTAAAGGTACCTAAACTAAATACAACAGAGTATCTAAAATTCTAGTAGAAGTTTGTTCAGCGATAATATTCCTTAAGGACAGGACTCATTATTACCAGCATCAGGTACCTGACTGAAGTTAGCTTTATACTGTTCAATGGGTATACTTTTAAGCTGTCTTCAGACCTATATGCAACAGCTACTTATACTTGAGTTCCTTCAGCTGATTTCCAATAGCAATTCAGCCTTACTCTGGAAGATCTACAAAAATTCCAGGTAAGCATTAGACTCTGCTACTCTTCATCTTCTAACCTACCCTCTTCTGAAGTGGGTTTATAACCAAACTGGCCATGCTGTAGCTTTGCTAAGAATAATTCAGTCATCAATGTCATGCAGGAATTCTTCCATCTTTCTTAGAAACACTGTTTTGGAGTTTTCCTGGCTTGAGAGTATATCTTTTATTGGTGCCAACCACAATTTGAAGCCCATTTTAGGCAAATGTCTTCGCATCAGACAAAATAGACACCGAAAATGTAAATGCTAGTATCTATCTGATCAAATGGCAAGCAGGAAGAACAAGAGGAATGACAACAAGCAAGTGTATCTTTTAGGAGAGAGGAACACTTCCATCCAAGAGGTATGAAGTTGACAGGAAAGGCTTGATGAACACAACATATCAGGAAATGTCTGATAGATTTTGACTATGAATATAGTTTACGGACTACTTAATAAGGCTGTAGTTTCACTATAACAGAGCTGGCTATGGCTTTGATGTGGACCTGCACCTGCCTAGTCACTCTTCTCATAGCAAGCTCTTTAAAAAAGAGCTAGAATGCCCCAGGACTTCTAGAACAAAGAAGACCACAATACCTATTTTTTAAATTTAGAAAACTCAAACAGAGTAGGTTGAATGCACTGGAAAGAAAGATTTTCTCTTTGCTTGGTTTCTAGACTTTAATTAGTTGATGACTTTCTGAGCAGAGCTACTCTGACCAGCCTGCTTTGGTATCTCTCTGCTCCTCACTGCAGTCTCAAACTGTCTCCAGGAGCTGCACCTGGCTGCACTCTGCAGTATCCCAAGCCACCCGTCTTTGAGTAGCTACAACAGATCCCTAAAGAAAGGAGCAATTTCCTTGTCTTTCTGGAGGCTTCACCTCACTGAGGCTTCTTAAAGGCACACAAAAGCAAGGGCAGGGAAAACAGATGCCATCTGTCACAACTGATTTTGGCACATTGTGGTCTTTTTTTTTTTTTCTTTAAAAAAAGAGTACTTTTAATTAGCTGAGTTCAGTGATGCAGTTTCCTGCTCAGCCCACCACAGAACAGATTTTGTCAGCTGAGGAGATAGGTGGGAGGTAAAATTGAACTACAAGGACAGAAAAAATGACCAGATGAATGTAGGAACTACTTATACTGGTTTTGCAGTTAAACCCAGTATCTCTGAACGCCTGGGAGAATGTGTAACTCTCAGAACAATAAACTGGAGATCACTGGAAAAATTTCCTAAGACACTTGTTTGACCCTCTTCAGATTTACAATACCGAGTCACCTGAGAGACAACTTGCACTAACGCCCGTGTTTAATCACGGAATGGCAGTGAAATGTCCCAAATCCACCGCAAGCTGGCATGTATGTAGCAGTAGATTCAAGGAAAGATGAAAATCTGCAGTACCAAAAGAATCAAGGCAACACCCTTTTGCGCTGTTCTGACACTGCTATGTGGTACCCACCTGATAAATACAGTAAGTCCCCCCAAAATTACCAACAGGAAATGTGAATGATAAATGCCGGTTCCCCATGCTTCAGAGCATCAGAAACTTTCACATTTTAACTCAGATGTCACTTAGCGGTTCTAGCAGCAGCAGCAGATTTCTTGCAGTTATCATGAACATAACAAGCATACACTCTGGAAAGCCCCAGGCAAACAACCTCAGAAGCTAAGGGGCATATAATTTATAGGATAATACATAAAACGTGCTTTTTGGATCTACTTGAGAGGCAAAACTCAAAGGCATCTTAATTTCAAATTAGGGGCTTTATAGATACTGCTAGTTTTGCTTTGTTAGACTAATATCAAGGTAGGGCTTTTGGTAAGGTTACTGATCTAGCCAGTCACTTTGTAGGGTTGATGTCAGGATTTGGTCTTTTCCAAGTTATTGGATCACTAACCTTAGCCTGGTCTCATCTGGGATCATATTCTGTGAAGGCAGTAGATCAGAGCCTCTGGCTTACTGAGATAACAATCATTTATTGGAGCAGCAACTTTACTAGACTTATTTCAGATCAAAAGTCTGTCAGGCCTGTGTGGGCTATGCTGATAAAATGGTGCAGTGCTCTGTAGCTGCTCTGTCTTGCTTGCTTGCTGCCGTGTCAAAGTCCTCATGACATCATTGATAGCCCCTCTGTCACACTGAGCCACTGCATTGTCACAGGCTTTAGAAGGCCCTGGCTCAACTCCTTGATCTCAACGATCTCGGAGTGACGTTCTTACCATAAACCATTAAGGAAAATGAAGTGATAGCTGAATACCAAGCAAAGGGGACATCTCTGCTTTGACAAATGCCTTTCTGTTCAGAAGGATATAGATAGCATAAACAGCAGCCCACTAACATGGTATGGGTAATGCTCTTTGAATAGCACATCTGAGGAAAATAAACCAAGACAGATGCAGAATTCAGTGCTACTTCAAGCACTTGCAGCCTTACTGGCAATAAAAATCAGCAGTAGATCTGCCTCATTTTCAGACTTAGATTTTGAACATGGAGGTTGATTATATGACTAATGACACCAGAATTGAACTAATAATAGCTGATATGTGAACCAAACAAAATTCAGCGTTGCTTTTTTGGGCTAGGTCAGGCAGGGGAAGATGCAAGGCAGAAGAGAAAAGTTGATATTTTTGTCTGCCGATGTAAGAATTGATGATATTAGAAGAAAAGGTGTTTTACCCTTTCTTTAGAAGAAACAAATAACTTCCTTTCATGCAGCATTAAGAATCAGTGGTTAAAGTGATTTCACCAAATGGGGAATATGTCCCATTCATAGACAGCATAATGTGCATTGTTATGGCTTTTTCAATTCTCCTGAGTAGCAGCAGGCAGCTATTGTTCTTCTCATTCCATAATCTTCAGAGATTTTCAAAAGTTCCATTGTAGACAATACTGTCCCAAAGGGGACTGCATGATTATTGGCTTCTCAGATATTATTACAGGTCTCTTTCTTTGACCATGTTTTAAGGCATAATAACTACCATCGTATCTGCTTGACTCTTTATCAAGAGTTTTATTCTCAGAAGTTATGAAGCTGTTCTGGTGGATTTCCTTCTTTTTACTAGTTATTTCCCTCCTAGTTAATAGGGTGAAGAGATGCCAGTCTCACCTTATAAAAAACGTCAACAACTTATGTAATTCTTCTGTGATTTTAGTTAAATACTAGTGTGGGATTTCCACCCTGCCCTACATTTGCATGTGGAGATCTGAAAAACACACCTGTACGAGTAGACCAGAGAAACCCTGAGCCTCTGCCTTGCCTATGTTTGATGAGGCCCTTTGCTATCTCGAAGGAGCAAGCATTAGTACTGCAGCTTTTCAGTCTTGATTCCTTTTTCAACTTCCTTAAAGTTAATAGCAGAAGAGATTGGGATATATGGGGAGAAAACAGATTTGACAACAGCCTTTAGAATAAACAGCTGGATTTTTCTAACAGAAAAATCAAAATTTTGGGGTACATTTTCCAGTTTAAAGATCCCAAAGATCGCTAACATCCCAGTTACTTTCTGCACTGCTAGGCTACAAACAAAAATGTACAGAGGTTTATCTATATTCTATTTACACGCCAGAGGAAATTCACATTTCAATCAGTAGAAAAAAGAAAACAAAACAGAGGGAAAAGCATTGCACATTGTTTCCTACACAGTCCAGAAGATTTGACCTGGTTTTCATTCAGATAAACCGCCAACAAAAAAAAATACTGTGCAAATACCTATATAAGTTTCAAGACATTTTAAAGTGTAAGTGAAAGAACAGCACATAAGAAGCAGAAGATTACCAAAACATAAGATGAATTAAGATACTATTAAATTATCATTCCCTTAATCCTTCAACTTATCTCTAGTTCTCTCCCATGTTTTTCTCTCCCATGGCTAGGTTAGGGTTCTCACAGTTCTAACTTGAGCTAGAAAAGGAAAAAAAAAATCTAGAAGACAGATAGGTGACAAAAAAGAAAGATGCTGAATTACAGGAACATCAAAACCAAAGTCAAAACCTCGATAAGATCACTTGATCATCACTTCTAGCTAGTGCAGTTGATGCCAAGTCTCAAATGCTCAAATTTACTGACTCGGCACTCCTTGCTTACCAGACTGATTTAAAGTCAAAAACATTTGTAAGAACAAACTCATCTTTACTTTCCAGGGCCTATATCAATGCAAATACTTCAATGAGGTCAATGGATCGATATCTCCTATTTGCAGGACTGAAACGGTGAACAGGTTAGCACCCTTAGCTGAATAGGGTGATGTCAAAGAAAAAACCTATATAAAATAATTTGCTCAGCAGTCAGCACATCAAGCTTGCTTGACTAATGCCAAAGCAAAGGCTGTGTGACAAAAGTATATACCTAAAGCATATCTAAATTGCTGAATTTATGCAAGGTATAGACTTGCATGAGGTTATTAAATTAACATTTTTAGCTTTCTGAGTTGATGCCAACTCTCACTCATCTGAAGAAAAGTCTTAATTTGTGTTAATTTTCTTGCCCTGGGTAAGAAAGAAAATCTTGCAGAGCAGTAAAATAACTTCATGTTTCCATAGTCTTAAAAATGTTGGATCATTGTAGTGCAAGGTGAATAAGGTAGTACTTATATCCAGGTGGTCTGACAACACTTTACTGAGTAGAATAGGAGAAACTATGGAAGACTGTTCACGCTGTTAAAAATAAATAAATAACAAAAAAAATCATTAAGAGAAAGAAGGATATTCAGGTCATTAGCTCTGTAATCTGAATGCTTCACACTGCTTTGCAGATGTAGAGTATGAGATAATCCAGAGTCAGGTCAGAACCTAAACTTCTGACCCCCAGATCCTCAGATATTGGCATAATGTGAAAGTGACACTACAGACACAGGCCAGATGTGTAGAAGTCTTTCATGAGGCACTCCAGTATATGCAGACATCAGTGTCAACTGGGTAGTAAATTATATCCATCTCAGCAGAGTCTTGGGTCTCTTCATCACATGGCCACATCCTGAGGTCTAAAGTATAATGCATCTAAGCCTGAGGCCTTTCCTCCATGCATTCATTAATCCTTTCTGGATTATTCTGGTGTCCCTCACAGGAATCGTTATTGTATCAGGTAGGCTTGTGTCAAATTCTGCTGTTTGTTATTGGGATCTCCTGGGTTCCCCCAGAATGAAGGATCCTATACCCCATTCCCTATCTAGTCTGTTACAGACGTTTCCCTCTTGGGCAGCTACCGCTACTGCTATGAGCCACTTCATGCTTCAGCAGTTACTGTAAAAACAGTATTTTCTCTACCAGCTGCCACCCCTGGCAGTGAGTCTAAGCCCAGGGGATATTTCTCTGCTGATGATAGAGGGACAGATCCAGAAGCCAAAATTCTTGAACCAGCTCCTTGCAGCTGCATTTCCAAACTTTTGTGCTGCTGACTTTAATTGATCAGTGTTACCAAGAGAGGGTGGAGATAAAAACAATTTCCCATTAATCTATATAGGATCAGACTGTTTCTGGCCTTTTTTACCATCAACTGACTGACCTTGATTGTCTCCAGGCAACCTACCTTACAATTTTGTAGCTAGGTAAACAAGAGAAAAATTTTGATTTATTTTTGAGTGTTTTCATGAATAAAAGTAGTTATTTCAGTTACTATAATTCATAACTTTATATTTTTCCTTAGTTACGGAAAACGTTATACATATCTGAAGGCATCTGCAAAATCCTGCTTGGATTGCTTGTTCAGCAGAGAAGTTGTTTGCTTGATAACTCACATTGAAATCTTGTTGTGGCCTCACCAAAGGGGGGCTGCCCCACACTACCTGAACAAGAAGAGCAAGTTCAGTGACAGCAGCCAGGTTCAACAGCCAAGAGTCCAGATCTGCAGGCAAATCCACAGCGATGAGGCAGATCAAACCCATGTCAGTCTGGTCAGTCAGGGACCGAACCACAGGGGTTTGAGGTCCAGCATGCAGTTGCAATGTAGGTCAGGCAGAGACCAGAGCCCAGACCCTCAGCTTAAATGCAGCTCCTGAGAGAGGCGATTGACCCCCTACCAAGGCATCTCAGAGCTGCTCTGGCAAAGCTGGCCCTGAGCAGAGGCAGAAAAACACTGGGGAAAGGGGTGTACTCACGGCCCTGATGAGAGGAGAGCAGCTACCCACACCAGTTACTTACCTGTGCCTTAGTGGTTTTCTACTGAGTGCTTTACCCAGGGCGTTTTGCTGGCAGAAGGACATAGGGGAATGAAGCTTGCCAGAGAGCTGCGTGGGCAACAGATGTGTCAGAAGGAGCTAATTTCTTATTTTCTTCAGCCATAGTACCAGTGCCTTGTGCATTTCCTCCTGGCCCTCACTGCTAGTATTTTGGGTTGAGAACAATGTTCAAATGGATCATTCTGCCCTTCCCAGACAACAAGAAATGTTTTTCTTTTTCTCACCATAAAGCTGATGGAAAGCTTTCAGATTGCTGAAATATAATTCTTCTCCATTGTGTTCATCATGTTGCAAGATATTCCGCATGCGTGGATGGAGACACATGGGAAAAAGAGCCCCAAGGGGAGGGAGGAAGCCTGGCTGGAGCACAGGTCCCAGCAAGCAAGAAAATTATGACCAACAGGCAGGATCTCTCACAGCTACAACAGCAGAAGTCTGTGGCCTGCAAACAAATCGTGAAGACTCACGATCGCAGTGTGCCACTGAAGTCAGTGTAAAATTACCCAACCTCTGCAATTAGTTCCTGGGAAATCAATGATGAAGTTTCAGTTGTCATTGCCTTCTATATACAGCTTCTATTTGACAAGGATTTGCTGCATTTACAAAGGCGTCGGCCAGATGATAAAGTCTAATAGGCTTTTTCCATCTCTCAGACTCCTTTGATTCTTAAGCATACACAAGATAGAAACTTGATTCAGATCCTCAATGTTATTTAGTGTGTTGCATTTCTTTTTCTTCCAAATGGACATAAGAGGTTGCTCAGAGAGCTATAAGGATTGAAATTGATTTTGTATTCTCCTTTCTTTGGTCTCTTGGGGATGCAATGGAAAATAAAGAAGAGACACTGTGAATTCCAATGTTTGCAGTAGGGTAAATAATTAAAAACTGTTCAGTGTATAAGGGAAGTTCTCAAGGTTCCTGCTGATAACAATAGAAGCTTGTAATTAATAGTATTACTTTGTTTTGTGGCACAGCTGAATATGACTTAACTTGTGGCTTTTAAAATATTTAATATTCTTTCAGACACGTTAGAATGTTTCTGGTTTGTTTTTTTTCTATGTTTTTTATATAGGAAGTTGCAGAAGATACATGAAAGAGGCTTGGAAGGAAAATAAAAGCTGTAGCGATTAAGGAGGAAGCATATAAAGAGCAAAACAAAAATATAAAAACCTCAGAAACCCACAGTGGAGAACAGAGAACATGGGAGACAAGGGAAAAGAAAAAAATAATGAATGAATCCTAAGATAAATAAGCTATATCAAGGCTCAAAAAAGCTACACTGTAAACGTAAAAACATCCCCTTATGAAAGGGTGGACGTGGCAAATAGCTGTTTCTCTATATTCTCTCATTGCCTGAGTTCCATTTCTACGTCCTTCAGGTTAGGATGAGTAACCTTACTTTTGTAGCAGAACAAGTGACACATAATACACACACAAAAAAAATCTAGTAATGGCAGCTAGTAAGAATTACGTTACCCATGAAAGGTAAGTGACCCAACTACTTCACCTGTGAAGGGTCTGGGACTGTGTGGCTAGGAAGTATGATACAGATCCATAATCCAGCTAGTGATGTCTTACTGTGGGAAGTCTGTTTGTACAATATTTCAAAGCTCTTTAAAAAGGTTTCATCTTCTATTTTGTAGTGACAAGGTGCAGTCTATACTATGCAATCTTTCAGCCTTACGAGTTCTATGTACATTTAGTGAAGCAAATAAGCAATGGCATGACACATAATTGTACATTCTGTGTGCTTGAATTTCTCAGCTAAAATATTTGAAGTTTAAAATTTTTAAAACTTCCTTTCTCTGAAAACCATAAACTATAATTTTATCAGATTTTCTTACATTTTGCATTTATATTAAGAATTAAAGTTTAGTAATTAAGAGCCACGGTTTAATTCCCATAAAACTAGGTTCAAGGCTCTAATAAAATAATAATTTATATTTGTGATGGATTTCACTGAAACTTTTTGAAGAGACTGCATAAGTAGTGACATGCAACAATACAGATCTAACAAGTTGTAGTGGGTGGAAACAGGCTTTCTGCTTTAGTATCTTGAAGTGATTGATTGCTGATTTTGCAGTGAATTCAGTTCACAGCATGTTAACCACAGAGACAGAGCTTAGTTGTATACAATACCTCATGAGGTCGAAGGAGCATATCTTCACCTCAGTCTTGGATGCCAGGTTCAAAGAGGTGACATCCACCTTTCTCACCCTCTCTCACAGAGAGCAGTTGACCTAGAACAGTATGGAAAACTGGACTGTTGCAAACTACATTTAGTGCCATGGTCTAGTTGACGTGGTCGTGTCAGGGAAATGGTTGGACTCAATGATCCCAGAGGTCTCTTCCAACCTGATTGATTCTGTGATTCTGTGATATATATCAGAAAAAAAAACTACTGGGAATGAGTAGGGACTCCTGAAACACTGGAGTATAAAAGCATCTTGACTTAATTGGGGAGGAAGTTGTTCTCTGGCTGTATTGCCACTGCCACCATATTTTTCTTCATACTAATTCTGCTTCCATGTCTGAAATGTCACTCTGGGAACTGCTGACAGATGTTGTTTGGATGAAGGTGACAGAAAGTGTTATAATCTTAGATAAGTCTGGCATATGTGCATCACGTATAATAGAGTTCTACCTGCAAGAACAATGATAATTTACACAAGCCATTGAGCTTTTGATGAAGAGAGGAAGCTATGGCCAGCACTGGATAAGTAGCATGAGAGCTCACTGTGAGCATATCTCTAGCAGCAAATTTTTGAGTAATAGTATAAAAGTATGCTAAAAATATTAAGAAGTTTTAGCCTTCAGAAAATTTAATTCAGTGTTTTCAGTGCTCAGTCCTGAGCACAGAAAATATTTCGTAGCTCTGGTCATAAAACAAAGACAAGTGTATGGATGATTCATAGTCTTTTCAATAGTACACATTTCAAGAGAGAAGTATTTCATTTTGCCTGTTTTTTTTTCTTTACAATTGATCATAACAATAATTTGTTTTTTATTACTCTGCATTCCTCCTTCTGCCCTTTCTTTTTTTTTTTTTTTGTGCTTTCCTTTGTGCTCTTCACTCTATTTCACTTTTAAATTTGCCAGTGAAAAGGGGAAGTGAAAAAAAATGTGTTATCAGATGTTTCCAAAACAAAAAATATTTGCTGGCAATAATTAAAGAAGGAAATCATCATTATGTCCCTTGGTTTCACTACTATCTGTTTACTACTATCAATCTAAAAATATGTATAGAATGTACATATTGACATACAGGCACATGTACACACACACAGACGTTTGTAGAGAGAGCACATAGCACATCATTGTACACGATATCCAAGGTGTAAAGAGTCTCAGAAGACATTTAAATTACAAATACTCCTATTTTAAGTCCCCAGAGTAATTTCACTCTAAGTGAGATTAAGATCCAGTATAAGTATTATGAATGGGACTATTATTCAAGTTAGATGACAGTTCCAATTATAAAGCCCTGATTTTGGTGACTTATAATTTTACTGAACTTTAATCTTTCAGGCTGACATGTTCCTTACTGGCAGGATGGGGCTGGAGGCTGTATGGTTCAGAAGGATGGTCCAACTGTCAGAAATACAGCCTGTCTCCTAAAATAAAACTTCATTTTATCTCTTCACAGCATATTCTTGCTCCCTGTCACTAATTTCAATATACTCCAGTGGCCCTGGGCTCAGTCTCTCCTTGCCAACTTCCAACAGCAAGATGAGGGGCTGGGAAGGATGTGAAAGAGCAAGAGCGGTGAGGAGACTGGAGGCAAGGTAGTCCCTTCTCCTTTTGTGAACTCTATGGTCAGCTTCTCCTTTTGCTCCCTCTTCCCATTTCAGATTTGAGCCCCACATTTCCAGTCTCAATGGGAGGCCAGAGGAACAATCCTGAACTTCTTTGACACCCCTCTCTTAAAGAGAATACATGTATATATCTGTTTCAGCCAATAGTGAGAAGGTTGCAAGTGAAAAATGTGATGCGACATAACTAGCTTATGCTAAACCAATTTGTATTTCTCATTTTCTGGGACTTGAGGATCTAATTTGAAGTTCTACTGAGTATTCAAAGCATCAGCTGCCATCGAGAGAGTCTGTATAGTTAACTACAGTGCTTACTAACCTAAAAAAAGCCTGAAAAGACAAATTGGTTGTCTCAGTGGGAAATCAAAACTGAGAGATACTTTTGACCACCACCATGTTATGAAACTAAATGCCACAGTCTTTGCAAGGTTTCCAGATACCACTGTGTTGAAGAACATGGCAACTTTAATGAAGGTGGTGGTAACATTGTCTGCAGTTGACAATAAATAGACATGACTACATACAGAAAAGAATTAAAATATTGACCTATTTGTCAATAAAAGAGCCATACATTCTGTACACAAAATGGAACAGGGACTTGGTAGACAAAACCACCATGGGATCATATGGGATCATATACCACTTCTGACTAACAAATACGTGTGGGCAGCTTAAGTACTGTCTGTCTTAACTTCTCCGTGCTTGACTTCATAGCCTTGGTATAATAGAAATAACATGTATTTGTGCACTTTTTTCAGTGAAAATCAAGCAGTTGAACCAATTATTGAACAACAATAATTGCACATTGTACACAGGGGCAGGTAAGTGCAAGATATAACTATCTATGTTTGAGTTAATGAGAAATTATGGATCTGTCTTTTTCAATGCTGCATTGAACAAAAAAAATGCCTTTTTTTCTCAGATCCTTAAACCAGCATAAGATTACCTTTTCAGAGTTTGATGCTTGAAGTTAAACATATTCATCCACATAGTGCACAACAAAATAATTAAGAGCTGCAGATCATCAGTTCTTGTGTATCTGTATTAATGTCATAGTACTTTGAGACATGTGAAAGGTATTGTAGGCTAAAAGATAACAAGTGTCAGTTGTCTGTGGAAACTGTGCTGGTGACATGTATTCATAAGCAAGTTTACTTGAGAAAATTTGCTCTTCAACAAAACAGAGAGGAAGCTATTTCATATAAGAGAGAAGAACATACATCTGCTTACTCAGCACAGAGTAGAAGACATGGTGTACTTGTAACTCTGATGTAACTCGTTCAATGACAAAAGCTCATAATATCTGAGGGTTTAGCCTGGCCTGTTACACTACTGTTCTGAACACATATATAAACATTTTAGAAACTCAGGCTGGCTGGAAATAGAATTCACAAAATCAAGGAAAGACAAAATAAATTAGAATATCCTGCAATTTTGAGTAATGCGAGTATTATGTTTTCTTTTTCCTCACTACAGCACTAGCTATCAAATAAAAAACAATTCATATGTATGAAACCCTGATATTACTGGTTCCTCAGTAGACACACAGAACTATTTCACTGTTCCCTTCTCTGCTTGCTTTTCTGACACTTTTGTGTGCAAAAGTGCGTTTCCTAGTTTATTCCTTAATTTGTTTTTCCATTAATTCTTTTGAAACCCCTGGAGAAACATAAATTAAGCAAAGCAAAGAATACTGTATTAAGCTCAAAAATACATGGCACAGATGGTCTGGAGTAGGGCAGGAGTATCTAAATAAGATTTTGCACAATTGCTACCTCTGATGCTGTAGCAGCTCTCAACTCTGCCAAGGTAGCTTACTCAGTACCGTGACGACCAGTCCATGCCATTCTCCACACTCCTGCTCAACAGAATAGGATCATAAGCATCTACGCTAAAGTCAGCTCCCTTTCCCTCCCTCCCTTCTACCATAGTTCTTGAGAAGTTTAAGGCCAGGCATCCCTACCAGTTTATCCATGAAACACCCAACTTCTCAAACCAAGATCCTTTCACCTTGCTTAGCATGGGCACAGCCCAACACTCCTGGCCCAGAAGCCTTACCTTTTCTTGCTCCACTCCACTCCAGGTACAGGTTTCTGAGTCAGCTGCACTCCTGCTGTGCTCTAAGTGGTTCCCCTCTTGTAGGTGGTGGCAACTCCCCAAATCTGCCTGCAAGCTGGGTCTTAAAAGAATTGGGAATTTACCAGCAGCAAATTAGCAGTGATGACTGCAGATTTTTAGCTCTGAGGTACCTCTAATATGTGCACGTCAGTTGTCTGGGCATAGATGTCTAATATCATTTTAGATAACCCATTTTGTCCCACATAGGTGTCCATGGGGCTTGCATGCAGAAAACTGGAGAAACTCATCCTTCTGAAATGGAAGGCAGGAGGATATCCCAGGACATCTAAAATGGTAACAAATGTCTGTGTTTAGCTGACTAGATGCTGTGGTCTTACCCAATAGTTTTCAGCATGGACTAGAGCTTAAGCAATTCAGGGAAAAGGGTGAGCTTCCCAGCTGTTTCAGGCTAACTAGTAAGTGAAACAGATAAATGTGTTAACTACTTTCCTAAGTAAAGTCTCAGGAGATGTTGAAAGGAAACATATGCCAATAATTGTAAAAGGGGACTGCTGCTCACTTTTAATTGTAAAACATATCAGTAGGTTTGGGTTTTTTAAATACTCTTTAAACTAATACTTTAAAAATAAGAATATAAAATGCAAATAATTGAGCACTGCAACAACTATAACTATTGTAAATATGAAAAGACTATAACTTTGAGTACTGTCATAATATTTATCTTTGAAAGCTCAGAAACTACTATTCGGGTAACTGCATCATTATTTCACCATGCATCAGCCACTGTTTGTAGTTACATGTCAGTTGAAGTGTTATTTGACTACTGATGCTCTTATTTCCTCTGCTTCTGTCCTTCATATTTTTTATATTAAATTTCCTAATGAAAGAGTAAAATATATAAACGTAAACTCTTCTATGTTGATTTGTAAGCGAATTCTTGATGTTCTCAATTTTAGCTCAAGAAGACTGGGCAAGGCTAACATAAAAAAAGAAAAAAACAAAAATATTATTTTAACTATTAAATTTATTACAAACTTTACAAATGTGAAAATATTTCAGCCATATAGTTAAAAGAATTCTATAGCCCGCAAAACACAATGCTCCTTAGTCTGATTAGTGATACTGTTTTTACTTATTTTTTTATGAATGCACTTTGTAGGTCACTTTAAGGAGGAAAAATAACTGTTCCTTATCCTTCTCCTTTTTTAGTCTCCATACATAATGGACATCAAAGTAGCAGTCAAATATTTCTGGTCATCTTCTTACCATAAGTGTTGAAAGGGTTTTTCCATTTACATTCCATTGGATTTATCACATCCTAAAATATCACAGACATGAAATATTTCCAGAAAAAAATTTAGAAGTTCTTTCAGTATTTCTCAAATGCAGTGATTACAGGATATTTACCTTGCTTAAAAGTATCAGCTTGCATCTATTTCTTCCTGTATTAAATATGTTCCAAGATGCCCTATTTGTATGACAGAATATGTTAATTTCCAGTGAAAAGAGTTAGCAGCATCCAATATTGTTATCCTGAGTCCTACGATTGTCTCTTCCTCTTTATTAAATTTTGAATAACCGTCAGAAAATTACAACCATGTTTGAAATAAAATAGGAGTATTAAAGGTATTAAGCCTTTACAATTTTCTTTAAAAATGAGTAAACACTGCATTAGTTTCATCACTTTGAAAAAGTTTGCAGCATTAACTCAACCATTATGGGATACTTCAATATGTCTATAGGACAGTAACCCTGTAAATACTTTTAAGCATGTGAAAAGATTAGACCCTAAGGACTCCATCTATGAGACACAATAGATAGGAAAGACTTCATTAATTCTCTACTGTTCAGTGAACAAAACCTTTTTCTCATTCACTTGCATCAGCCTTTGGATTACTGGTTTAAAATTAGGTATATCCAAGACAAATTCATTTAGCTGAAAACTCCTTGAGATGTAACTTTTGATCTTCCATGCATCAGAAGCTCTTGTGAAGAAGCTTAGCTTCAACAACATTACTGCTATATATCAAACCAAAAACCTTCAAGATGCTCTTAGTTTAATACAGGAATTATGTACTATAGATCAGAACAAATACTTTTTTTTTTTAAGTTTCTCTGTTCCTTTGAAAATCTTTACTTACTTTTCTCTCACTGTATTCTCCAGTGTAGGTGGAATTTGAAGAAAAATATTCTTGAAATTTACGTCATTGTCCAGAATACCGCAGCACAGAATTGACAAACTCCGGCATATATCTGCAAAAGTTTTTGCAAGGCAAGTGCTTTGCACAGTGATTCTTGTCTTGTTCTGGAGACTTACAGCATCAAACAGCCCACGACTTTTGAGAAATTCTAGTGTTCTTCCGTAGGTCATCCCACAAAATATTTTGTCTGATCTAACATGCTGACTTAGTTTGATTGCTTTTGGGATTATGAGTCCATTGGTTAAGCTTCAATTATTTTATTCAGTTTTTTTTCATAAGCAGAGGATCTCAAAAAAATTTCTAACAACCTAATCATGTTCTGCTGGCAGCTGAACAAAAGTGCTGATGTTAAGTGCCAACTGTCACAAGATATCACCATAAGCAACACATCACATCTGTATTCTGTAGTGTGATTAAATACTATGAGCTCATCAACTATATGAATAACTATAAGAATCTCTTACCATCCATGTGGATTCTGTCTAGATCTCTACAGATTATGAACAGTGTATCTAAAGACTGTTATTGTTACCTGCCATTTTGCTAAAATAAAGCTGTTGCATATGTGCATCTGGCCACAGTTCTTGCTGTCTGAGCTACCTGGATTTGGAGTGTGGTCTGGAACAAAATGTTCCCAGCTTCCAATAATCTCCATGTAACTGGCTAGCTCCCCTCTGAGACTATAGCTCTGGTTTCTGCTGAAATATTTACAAGGTAGTACAACAGAAGTGGAATGTGGTCTACACTTTCCTTAAACTTCAGAGACTATTTTGTCTCATGTTCAAGAAGAGATTATTATAAACAGCTAGGCTTCTAGAGGACAGATTAGGTATGTCTCTGCCCTAGAATATATCGTGCCACAAAATGAATCCACAAGAAATTCAGTTTTGTTTTTTTTTTTTTAATTTTTATTTATTATTTATTTTATTATTATTATTTTATTTAGCTATCTGGATAAACTTTTTCTTATGACCAGAAAATTGAAGCCTATAATGACTCATTTTTTTTATTTCAACTTTAATCACTGGCCTTCAGTGTTTCTACACTTGTATCAGGCTAGTCCTCAAACTTCATATGAACTGAAAAGTCATCCACTTGCTTCCATTTTCTAAAAGCCTTTCAAAATCTTGTTCATTACTGTGCAACTACTACATTTTGATTTCCAAATACACCACTATCCTGCTACATTATCTAGAGAAATTTGTTCATATCCATACACTCATTTTCCTGCCTATCCTTGCTGCTGAGGTGGTAAACTCTGTGTTCCAAGGGCAGTGCTTCATTGACCACGCGTTGTGCACCACACAATACCAAACCTAACCGGAGTAGCAGAACACTATTCTCATAAAAAGGAGTGCTGGAAAATGCAGAAGACTGCATATCAAACTCAGTATTACTCTTCGTTCCAGGTGAATTTACTGAGCTTCACTATGTGCCTGTGCATTTTTAGCTATAGTTTAGGAACCAATTTTGATCTAGGTTCATACACTGCTTGGCAGTCTATCAAGCATTTTTATATTTAGGTCTAGTTTAAAATCATAAGAAGAAATGCGATTCTTGAAAAGAGCCATATCCAAGACTATAGTAAAGATGACTGTTGACAAAGGCCCATTAATGACAGAAGTATTAAACACTCTTCTTTGTGGTTAGTGTGGTCTTTTAATTGATTGGGAAATTCCCAGAAATCACTTTCAAATTTAACAAACACATTGCAGGACCTGAGATTAAGCAGTTCAAGCATGTTTTTCAGTGGTTTCTTCTGATGTAGTTCCCAAGTGGTGTGCATGTGTATTCCTCGACTAGATCATGCATCTAATACTTTTGCTGCAGCCCTGTCCTAAGGTTAAAGCATTAGTCTTCTGCTGCTTTTTGAATACGCAGTTAGAAATCCACAATAGGTTAAAAAAAAAATTTAAAAAATTCAAAAAAACTAGAGGGAAAAACACTTCCCAAGAAAAATCTCAAACGAAACTACAATATAGCAAGGCACAAATTTTTCAGTTTAGTGCAAAACAGGGAAGGAGGAAAACTTGAGTATGAAAACACTTAAGAAAACAATAATAATACTACCAGCAACAATGATGGAAGAAATCAAATAAGGAAAGTAACTGCAAGAAAAGTGAGATTCATCGTGATTTTTTTGAAAAATTACAATTTTCTTTCAGCTCAAAGTATTCTGTAACTATTTTACCTCAGTTTCATACTATTTGAACAATGTGGGTCAATTTTTAAGGAAAAAAATGCAATTTTGAATCAAAAAGTCAAAGCTTCATTTTACAAATGTCAAAATGAAATGGTTTGGCATTTCTGAAATGAAACATTTCATTTCAGAAAGGTCAAAATGATATGTTTTGACATTTTTTAAATTCTTCCCCCCCACCTTGTTCTGACCAGAACTGTTAACCAAATCCAACCTTGATTAGTTTCAGACCCCTTTAAGCTCAATTTTCTATCTGAATTACTAGTCATAAAATAAAAGTTGCCCAGTGTCATTAAAACAAAAAAAAACATGATCTTTAAAACTATCTGTAAAACTATCTGTAACTGCTTCTGCTATGATACTCTCTATCCACCTCCTGCTTAGACTCAGCTTCCAGCATCCAAGTGTCGACCCACATATTTTCACAGCTGTGAGAGTTGGCTTTTCCCTACTGCATGCCTTAAATTAAAAACAGCAATACAGTAAAAGGCACAATGTCTCAATTAAACCAGAAGCTGGATAGAGAATTAATTGTCCTAATGGACAGTTCTCAACATTTTTATAGTGCATATATATCGCCCAGGTGTTACAATTACAGTACTATAAAAATGCATACAGGTGACTAAATGCACTATGTGAATCTCATGCAGAGTAATCTGCCCATTGCCCTTAGCAATAACATGTCAGCACTTGTTTTCTGTGTCTCATGGGCAGTCCAAAATAAAACCGATATTGTTAGTTCAGCATCTTATGAATAAATAAATCATATTAAGCGCTGCAACCAGGATTGAGGTCAAAACAATGAATAAGAATAGATAAGAGAAGTTATAATGTCTGCTTGCTGACTTTTTAGAAGGTATGTGTAACCGAGTTATAGATCACCTTACTACTGTTCTTCCAGCCATCACAGGAGGGAGCAGTGCAGGGCAGGCAGGGGACCAGAGCAGAACTGTTGTGCTGAGTGCAAATGAACCATACCAGATTTACAGCAATATCATACAGAAACATCTAACCATGTAGTTAGTGGTTCTTCTGTGAGTGCTCCCAGAATGGCAGAGAGTGTGAACGCGAATTATTCCTTTTGTATGTGTTGAGGACAAATCCAAGGAAAGCAGGAAAAAGGGAAGTAAAGGGAAGCTGTGACATTTTTTCTTTTTTCCAACCAGATCGAGTAAAGAGATCCTGATTAATGAATGCAGTTTGTATCTTTCTGTCTGTGATTTGGTTGAACGAACATTTTTCCTCAAGGCACTTCCTGAATTTCCTCTCCTGCAAGTAGGTGCTCACCACCCCAAACAGCCCGAGTAGAAAATCAACAACATACCTACAGGAATCTGGGAGGTCTTCAGAGGTTTTTTTGTTTGTTTGGTTGGTTGGGGTTTTTTTACATTTTTTAAGTTAATATTTAGGAGCTTTTGGCATAAAGCTATCTCCAGAACATCTCAGGAAGGCTACAAACAAATGTATTGAGAAATGCCTCACTTATCAGATCTTGCTTAATATGCCTGTACAGACATTTTCTCTTTTGGTCCAGTCCATGCTTGTCCTGTCTGTTCATTCCTGATGAGACTATCCAGCTCCCATCCACATACTCAAGTAAATGATGCTTGTGTCCTTCTCATGCCCTCAAAATTTGCAGCTTGTCAATATGTGCTGGAGTTAGCTGTCCTGCATCACGTCTCCTGGAATACTTCTTAGATTGTTGACTTTCAGGCTCTTAAACCTGGGTATGCAATAGTTTGTGCATAATGTTATCTGCTGACAAAATCAAATAGCTTGTTATTGAAGTTTGAAAGGTTTTATCTATTTTTCATAAGCATTTTAATAGGCACTGCATTCCCTTCTACCTCTCATATGCTCAATAGCCAAACTGATCTCAAAGTGGACATTGGATACTTGGACTTGTATTAGAGCATCGCCCTCAGAGCTGGTAGAAAGTAGAAACTAGTGCCTAGATCTAACTTACCAGCTAGTCTTCAAGGGTTACTGCAGCCTGAAGGGATTTCTTTTTTCATTTTGTTGATGGTGCTCTGACACTGGAGTTTGAACCATAACTACCCTTGCCTCTACTTGCTATTTTTGCAGCCGTTTTGCCTTTTTCTATTTTCCCTTTGGGAATACTACTCTTAATAGTAATGTGAATGAATGAGTTCTAACATTAGCGCTGATGAAGCATGGAAACTTTGTGTTGATGTCCAAACTCCTCTCCCACAACTTCACCAAGTACATCATAATACATCACCTTTTAATAACAACCAAAAGTGGCGCTTTGCAAAACTGCAATAGGCTTTTACCACCCAAGACATTCCTTAGACTTTCTCCTGGTGAAAACAAAAACAATTTAGACTTGGCAGTTCACTTAGTTTAAAAAAATAATATCTATGTATATACACATTTTTAGAATACAAAAATGAAATTTTCATTCAAATAAAAGTTTTGAACAAGATTTTCTCAGTAATAGAATATGAAGCTGGATCTTAGTCAACAAAGTGCATCTTACTAGAAGATCTTTTGTATTCTTTTAGAAAATATTGAACTGTCTTTACGCTTCTAAATGAAGGGGCTCCAGGGACAGCTCTGTAATCCAAGGATAAGCAATCTATAGCAAGTCTACTTTTCAGTCACAGAGCTTGTATCTTTTAATGCATATTGGCCACATCTACAATGTACAGCGTTTGGCCTTGGCTTTACACAGGGCATGTGCCAATAAAGTAATAATTAGTTTAGATTGGTTTCCATTCATGTAGGAAATAACATAAGGCATGCTGGACCCACCAAGATAGTGTTTTTATGACTTGAGGTTATGTGAACATGTTTCTGAGGGCCAGGATCTCTGAGTTAGCACTAGTGGAAGGAAGGGGGACAAACCTGGTGCAGTTTTACTCATACTGTTTTGGGGAGAAGTCCTCATCATGAGCTAGTCACAGCAGTACACCTGAGTTTTGTTTTAGAAAAGATTATTTGGGGCACTCCAACACAGAGCCAGGGAGCTGGCTGGTGGGTTAGTGGTGATGACAATCAAGGAGGTGAACCTCAACCCAGCCTTCTTTCATTTAGCAGTGTGGCTGTAGCCTTAGAGACATCAGCTTTGTTGTGTACTTAACGTACATTTCATATATGTTGGAATGTAGTAATTTCACATATTGCCAAGAGGAAAGGATACTTGAAATAAAAAATAAAAAAGAGAGAAAGTCAGCAATCAAAATGATGATGTAGGAAGGCAGAGAGTTTCCTCTCAGAATTAGAGCAATCATTGCTTTCCTTAAGGCATGTAAGTGCTTTCACCTTACACTGAGGGCTTAAGCATAACAGTGGCTCATTGCAGTAATTTTCTGCAATAACTTGTGTGTCCTCTACCATAATTTCTTTCTCTTCAAGTGGTTCAGTTTTTTTTTTACCTCTTCACTTAAAGATCTAATGTGTGTTGTGTAAATGATAGGGAAAACTGCATAAGTCTTTTTTGGTTTTTTTGGATGCTACCTTTCATGCTGCGATATTTACAGGAAACCCTGAACGACAACAAAAAAAAAACATTTTAAGCAAAGAACAAACCATTCACAGTACTAATGTTTCCACTTCATGTTACTAACTCAACCTTAAGCTTTATGTATTAACTAAGTTCTTAAGCATATACAAAGCCCAGTTCCCTATTTCAGTCTGATGTCGTTTGTAAAAGACTAGAGGAAAATTTCAAGTAATTTCCCTTTCTTGAAGGAATAGAAGTCTTTTGCCTCTTGAGAAAAAAGATATACCAGCTCGTTCCCTAAAAACAAGGTGTGATGAGCATGCCCAGCACTTTTATCAAATATGAGTGGTAAGGACCTTGCATGGAAGAAGCCTTTGCAACCTCAGGGTTGTGAGGAGATTCACACAGGAGTCCATTTGTGTGAGGGTGAGCAGCCTCGATGGGGTCCCCCCCCATTCCTCAGGACAGTTTCATTGTTTGCAGTGCACATATTGCTAACCTCTGGCTTCATCAACACCATCACAGAACAGAAATCTTAGATCATAGGGTGTTTTCTTCTGTCTGTCAAATAAATGTTTTCCATTCACTGGGCAAGACTGCCTGGGTTTGGCAGAGCTTTCTTTGCTTATGCCTGGGCCCTCTGCTACTGATAAAGAGCAGGCAAGAAAACACTGGGTTGGTTTCTCTCCATATGTTTGAGGCTATATTGCGATTTCATCAGAACTCATTCAAAACTATGGGTCAACAAAATACCTTCACATATCTGAGTTATGTGAATAGGATAAAGTTTCTTTTTAGTTATGACAAAAATCAAAGTTGACTTCAGTGGAAACTATAATATCAAAATGAGTACAGCTTCATCCTACTGAACGAGAGGTAAGGAAGGATTTTTCTACCAAACAGAAGATAACAGTAGAAAATGGACCTGAAAGAAATTACAAAGAATAGTAGAGCCCTGTTTCAGCTGGAATCGAAGCATGTGCATAAATTCTCTGTTAAATAAGAGCATTAAATATCTCTAAAAATACTTTTTTTTCTGTGTAGCAAGTATGACTATATTGTGTTCCTGAGACGCAAAGAAAAGTATTCAAACTTCACAGTGAGAATAACTTCCTCTTTTCATTAAGTATCTAAAATTAAGGCTTAATCCAATACCTATACCCAATACCTATAGGATCACTTTTATATATGGAACAAGGAAAGTATGCCCATGCTGACATCTTCACCAGCTATATGAGTTAATCAGACTGAGATTTGGTGCCAGTTATTTTCTGAGATACAACAACTCAGCAGATCATATGCTCTTCAATTCCACAGCTAACTTGAGCAGATCAAGATAGGTAAGAAAACTATAACTTTCAGGTCAAAAAGTCTTAAATTGTTAATATACCATGAAAGAAAAGAAAAAAACCTAAACAAGAAAGTAATAACTGAATAGGTCTCTTTCTGATTTGTAACAATTATTAGCATGCCAGTTATACAATTACTTAACTCATTTGGAGGCAAAAGAATATGTAAAGATTTAAAGATATTATGGGTCAGGAAAACCAGTAAAATATTAATATGACTATTTAATATTACCAAAATGAAATGATAGAAAAGAAAATAGAAACATCAGCACTTGCATCTCTTAAACGCTGTATCATCCAATAGAAACTTATACAGGATAAAAATAATAAGGTATTAATGATATGATAATATCAAACAGCAACAGACAATAAATGCAAGACACAGAGGAGCTTCATTAGAAGATGAGTCTTCATTTTCTTGCTCCTACTCACCTTCTGGAAATCAAAAATTCAAAAGGCAACGTGAAGGAGGTCAGCATTTGGTATCTCTGGAGAAGACTGTGCCAGTAGTTAGTGATGGGCTCAAATTAGTCAGGAAGCACTGATGAAATGGAGTCTGAGTCCTTATAACATATATAACATAGCCACAAGGTCAAATTTTATAAGAGACAAGATTTTTAATTTTTTTTTTTTAACCTAGCTGTCAGAAATTCCAGTTTGCTATCTAAGGAAATTAACAGATGGAAACATCTTGTGAAAATTTCTATCAAGAATAATACAAGTATGAAAAGGACATATATCTGATAACATATCCATTGAATGTAAAATTGCTCTAAAGACATAATTTTTAATTTTAATCTAATGACTTTAATTCATTGTTAATACAAATTAACAATGTTTATCTGTGTGAGTGTATTTACCAGATATGCACACATACATCTGCACAAAACATGCAACTGAATTGTATACAATATCGAATAATGACTAATGTGTGAAGATCTATACTGGCTTTGTTGCATGCTGAGTCTTTCAGTGCAGATCTACGTAGGGCAAATTCCACTGGAGAGAGTCATTTATGATTAGCTGATCCCTCGGTCTCAGAGAGATTGTACTTCATTGACCAGTAGTGTCTTGCCTTGTTCCACTGAGAAGTACGTTCTGGTGTTTTTTTTCCTTTTTTTCTTTCCCCCTCTCTCCAGAAAGAAGTCATCTATGTGAGTTAATAATTGGTTTTAAAAGCCTCAAAGGACATGTGTGTGTGAAAAGTTGGTCATGGAGAAACAGGAAGAAAAGAAGGAATCAGAACTGTAAAGAATAGCTTTCTGAAGTTGTGCCCAATAGGTCTGCATATTCAGAGTGAAATTTTGGTCTCAGTGATGTCAAGTAGAACTTAGTCACTGATTTAACTCCTGTTTTATTAAAATAATTTTTAAGGGGGGGAAATAAAAGTAAAAAGAAAAAAGAAAAATAGCAAAAAAAGTATTTTTAGTAACAAGAAAAACAGGTGGGAAGAAAAAGGAAGAAAAAGAGGAAAAGTCAATCAGCTAGTATCACACAAGGTGAGGAAGGGCGCATCACAGGTTTAACATCACAAACCGTTTAGCAGTTCAGAAGAACACATATAGATTCCTGTTAAATAATTCAGTCTGAGCATCACCTCTTCAGTCTAGCAAGTTCTTTTTCTATAAGAAAAAAAAGCCAGTTGCAGACTGAAATGCCTGGCCTCTCCTTGCTCATATACTGTATTTGATTTTCACTACTTATTTATAAAGGATAACTAAGCTTAACATCTGGTAGGACAAGAATAATCTTTAGATTTTTCACTGTACTATTTCAGCTTCCTTACTGCAGTTCTCCATAAGAGGTTATTTGTTTTCTTGGATTGTTTTTGTTTTAAGATTTACTAAGAGCTAATTTGCAACTTGAATTATGCAAGAGGCTTATTGAAGACAGGATCACAGTTTCAGCTCTCCCTGGATATGTTTGAACTGTAACATGAAGGAATAAAATCACCCTGAATGTTTCCTTATTCCCAGATCACACAAGGAGGTAAGGAACAGCGAAGGATGTCTCCCTCTTGAACACTACAGATTGCACAATAATCTGTTTTGTGGATGTTAGAATATGAAACATCTGAAACACTTTGCCAGGGAGAAATACAAAGGCAGCTGTGCTCCAGGGAGGATGTGTGCAATGCCGTCACTAAAATACATGCCTGCTGAAAGGCTGCATGTTAAGCTCAGGCATGGTACCATGTCTGGATCAGGACTGACAGTCAGAAAGGTCCATTTTCGTTTAGCCCTCATGGAAGAATGCTTTCCGGCTTGTGCTGCCTTTACACATTTTGCATGTTGATTAGGAGCAACTGAGCACCTTTTTGCCCTATCACACCATATAGCTACAGATTAGTCAGCTCGTGTGTGAATGAGGGCTGAATTCGGCACTAGAATTTTGCAGTGCTGGCTTTCCTGCTATAGAGGGGTCTTTTTAAGGCAATTTTTATTTGATTATTTTTGCATCAGATAGTAAAATTAATTAGCTTTATCAAAGAGCAAGCAATCTGATACTCAAGAAAACACACCAGAGAAACAGGCTTTCAAAAATACGCCTGCCACCTGGTATTGCCTTTTATATGTGCTTCCTTATAAAACATAGCTGCAGCTGTAAGTTTGATTTGTTTCTATAAGCAAAATTGATGCAACACTTTTCTCTGTTTATCTAAAGTATTTGCAGTTCTTGACTCATTAATTAACACATTGATTGGAATATCTGTAAACTGAGCTAAGACTCACTTTATTTGAACCTTTTTGATTTGAGATAGCTTTCTGTATTTCTTACCTATCCAAATAGCTACTGTACTTCCATGGGAAGTTATACTATAATCCACTTTTCTAGAAAGAACCTCATGTGTGTTTTCATATTGGCTGAATCCATAGTCTAAGAATAGGCTTAGAATGGATAAAATCTCAGCATTAAATGGCTGGTTATGACAAGGAAGATCACAAATGTGGTTGTTTGCCCAGACAGACAGTGAAGCAATGAAGCAGTTAACAACAAGGCTACTTCTGGACTAGTAAAATGATGTATGTGTCACTGGGTCATTGATGAAAAATGTACAGCATACTCTGTATGACTGCTCCTTTTAAACCATGTACTATCACAACCACAAAGAAACAGTTCTGACATGCAGTCCAGTTAACTCTTAGGTTGTGTTTACAATGTGTGTTCTAAATGTTTCAACTCATTAATAATTCAATTAACTGGATCATAAATTCTCAACAAACAAATGTCTCAGGATGCTCACATTTCCTGGTTTAGACATGACAGAGAACAATACATATATCCCATCCACACTAAAATGTGGATACCTGTTATGCACCATTGCAGAACGTGTCTCAAAATGCAAGCATAGCTGTAACTTTCAATTTTTTTCCCTAGGAACAACCAGGAATGAAGGAGTAAATTGAATTAAAGCCTCCATACTCATTTGGGCAAATGTAGTTCTGTTGCAGGGCACTGCAATCCTGCCCAGTCATACTATTTTTTATGCACCTTTGTGAATATTATCCTAATGATAAGGAAGATATGAAGCCTAGAAAGCTCAACAATTGCAGCACTGTATATCCATATTGGGATAGTCCTTACCTGGCAGTAATTCCTTTCCTTGGTTGGGGAAGGGACACTGGGTGAGAGAAAAACTGTTTATTGTTTAGCCCTGGGTGCAGGCTAAATGAAGACAACTCAAAATAGGCTGGTATAAATTAGGGCAGCATTGAAATGATATTGCAAAACTATTTTTTGTACACTCATACAAAGCCATCTTTTACATTTTTTATATGGAATTATGATATAAAAATATCCCTTTTATTCAAATAATTCTTCACAAACACATCTTAAATAGGTAACAAAACCTTTGATTCCAGTAGATGAAATTAAGCCTACAGTGAAAAATCTAGATTATGATTGCAAAAAATAATAGTAATTTTGAGTTTCAAATTAGTCTATATTTGACTGAAACAAGAACTCTCTTAGTTGGATAATAAAATTGAAATATATTGTTATATACCTTCTAACATTACACCATTCTTCTACCTCTTTTCTCCAACTGTCTTATCATTCTCTTTTTGAAAGTTACTTATATATTGGGGATGTATTCTACTCAGTCACCTTGGCAACAAGAGTTATTCCCTTACAGAACAAAAAGGAATATGTATTTTCATATTTTTATAATAATACTAATGCTTAGCTATTATTATCTGAAAGCAGCAAGAGAAGTGATGTCTTTGTCCTTGACATTTTCAGGTCGTTATCAGGACTGGATGATAACTCTCAAAGACTGTTACCTTCTTTTTTTCTTACACTTATTTTATTGCTTTATTTAAAAAGTTCCTAAAATAACTTAAATATAAACTTAGATTCCAATTGAAAATAAGAAATAAATGCCTAGTGGCAGATTTAAATGGCATTTAGGTGCTTACATCCAAAACTGTACTCTCACAACCCACTCATCTCTCACTAGTTACAAGTCAGTAAGGGCTACCATTGCTTCATTTCTTAAGTTAAAAGTTGGTCCCCATGTGCAATTTTTTTTAATGCTGAAACTAATCAGAATCCAGCCACTCTCAGTGTGTATCTCTTACAAATTGGCCAGCATCCCTATCCCAATGCAGCCACAGGAGCTGTTGCCCTTTTGGGGTCCTGTTGCTTGGCTCACGCCTGCACACTGCCCTCACATTCACCTCTAGGCTTCCTCCCTTTCTCAACACTGCCTGCCTTCCCTCCTGCTTGATCCTCTCCAGAAGAGAGATCTCAGCTCTCTTTAACTACTGTGTGCATGAAAGTGGACCATGAATGAACCTGGAACACAATCAGACATTTGCTTGGGAAATAGCTGTGGTACATTAATGAGTGACTGTCTTTTAGCTGTTTGTTACCATCTCGCCCTTTGCTTCTTAGTTGCTGCTTTGCAGTTGAGACCTGTGAACTGACCAGGTGGACGCTGGTAGTTCAGTGCTAAGTGAAAGAGGTCATTTTAAATTACTCCTGATGTCATGGATTCCCAAAACCCTGTCTGTAAAGGCTTTCCTGCTGAGCAGGTTGCCTTTGGCTCTATATGTGGCACTCTGGCTACACTGGATCTGGTCCCGAGATTCCTCCTAGGATGCATGCAATATGTGTACAACAGGATTTGGGAACTCTAGAAATGAGATGCCTGACATTAGATATCACAATGCTCAGTATAATCACGTTTAAAGTCACTCATCCCTTATGTTCCTGACAGACTGCAGTGCATGTATACATGTGCTCTCAAAAGAAAGCATACATTACCCACTCCCATAATGCACCAACTTTGGGATAGAAAAAAAAAAAATATTGAGCGCCCAGAAATGTGTCATCATTGCTGAAACTAAAAAAAAAATAAATTAATTCCTCTCTACTTAAAAGATGGATATTTTTAATTTGGAAAGGGAAAAAAAAAACCACATTATCCAGGCAGACAACAGGGATAAGGGCCTTCACTCGTTAGAGAAGGGAAAAAAGATTTCTAAATGGCAACACACTTCTAGACCCTTAGTTCTTTACCTCATTGAGGAGAGTTTCCTATTAGCACAGGAAAGATGTTCCTATCTTCTGTGACAAGAATTACAGCTATCATCTCACCAGTGATGCCAGGCACCTGCTCCTGTTTTTCAGATAGATAGAACTGATCTTGAGGGAGGTCAGGAAGTCCCACCTCCTGTTTGAAATCCAGAAAGTGCTACTCCTCATGAGACATGCAAGGGTAGAAAAGATGGAAAGAATGATACAAAAGCATACACATCAAAAGAAAGGGAAGGAGAGAGAAAAGCAGAAAAATAGTAAACATTTCCTATTCCCCTTATGCTGATCCTTTCTTTACTGCCTTTTATCAAATCATTTTATTGCATTAAGAATAAATAATTGATTAAATAGAGAAATATTGCTAAAAAAATAGGCTCTGGTATTTGAAACATCCAACCAAACTAATGTTAAATGCACTTAAAACAGAGTTAACACTCTATGTAACAAGATCATAGAGATCATAAAGCTTCTTCATTTTATTCATATTACAAAACTGCCACATATAATTTGTTAATTTTAGCTGTCTTTGATCGTCAGAGGATGAAGATTTATCTATCATAAAGGCTAATTACTGTTATCGTCTTCCATAGACAGTGGTCTCCATAGACCCTACTTGTACTTTTTGATGCAAAGAAGGGGGCCAGCCTTTGATGATTTCAGACCTGTGTCATCAAAGAGCCAGTGGGGCACTACCCTTAATGTATTCACTTCTGAACAGACAGTAGGAGCACTGCCATCTGCTTTACACCTCAGAAACTTACTAAGAAAGCTCTGTTAAAATGAAGACATCTTATCCTTCATTGATACAGACACCAACTTGTGAGCATTTCAGAGGAAAAAAGTTAGAGAAGAGCAAGAAAAGGAAGTTATGAATATTGCAATTGCCCCACCTTATCAGAATCTGTCTCTCTCCAACTTTTGTGACCTCTCTGCGAGTAATTAGCATGCTCTGTGACTCTGCTGTTAGCAACAACCTCAGCTTGGGAGTCTAATGCTATTGGCATGCTGCTTGAAGAAAAAAAAAAAAAAGGGGAAAAAAAGGAAGAGATTTGGAAAGTATGGAGCACATTTAACTACAAAATAAAACAAACACTTTCTGTCATTAAATATAGCCAGAATTCAGGACATCATTGATTGATTTTAAATCTTACAGATGAAAAGAAATGAGTGAACAAACATGCTGAACTAAGCTGTTATAAACAAAACATTCAAATACTCCAAAAAGTAGTTTCTCAAACCTAAATTACCTCTAATTCCTAAAGAAATTAAGTAACTCATTTCATCTTGTTTGGGTTATTTAATTACCTGATAGAAATAAAAAAGCAGGGAGCAAGGCTGAATCAAAGAAAAGAAAGATTGGCTTTTTGTCTCACAGTGAGACACAGCTTAGCTGTTAACAATAAAATGCTATAAGCCATATGTTTCGTGTGGTTTTCTTTTAAGCTTGAAATTAGAATACACTAATTAGATTGCGGGCCACATATAAAAATACAGCACTCCATTGCAATTGTGCCTGTATGAGGACTACATCGTTGATGAGTAGAAGACTGGTGCTATAATTATCTTACAATCCAAGAAGTAATTCACCTTAGTAATTTTTGAATATGTCAAGAGCCTGGTTCACAAATCACTTAATTGCTTTTTATGCACTCTTTGTGCTGCAGTTTACTGTATATGAAAAAAGTGACTTGTGTACCAATATCGTATAACTTGCCTCACATTCACCAACCTTGCAAATCATAGCATGGTAAGTAACAACACGCAGTTTCGGCTTCATTTCCCAGGACTCTAAATACCTACGGAGATGTGAAGTTGACAGTGTTTCCAGCTGGAAGTGAATAGCATGTATTCAAAAAAGGAACCATGAAAAGCTTCCCAGAAAGCCAGTAGGTAAAACAGTCTTGTCAGTTTGAAGATCATTCCCACAAACTCCATTTTGCTTCATTCATTATCAGAGCATAACCCATGTTTACCATGCAGGGGGCAGGGGGTGGTGGTGTCAGGGAATACAATATATTAATTGGAGAAGGAAGAGAAAATTCACTAAAATTCAAAACACTTTCTAATGTGCTTTTTTGCATGCTCCTTGAAACAATAAGATTATACTCATTATAGAATATGTATCAAACTCTTACTTTCAGTCAGACAGATGCCTGTGTGAAGCATACTGGTCAATAGATCTGTCTGGGAATTTTCCATGAGAATGTTGATGAAAAACTAAGGTTTCTGTGAAAGAGGGTATTTTTCAAGGAAAAAGCAAAACAAAACAAAAAAAAAGTCAATTTTTAGGAATTGATACTGCTCCAAATTGAGTAGATCTCGGACTTTTTTTTTACTAATCCAGAGAGGAATGTTTCCTACTTCTGTTTTATGCGTAACCTATATGCTACCAAAGGTGCTGTGGCACTTTGTGGCCATTGATACAAAGAGTACAAAATGGCTAGCAAGTATCACGTTAGTGGCAGCAGTTTGCATTCAGTTTGTGTTGGTATCACTGCAATCTGAAGTTTAATGCAATCTTCAACCTTTGTCCAATGTAATTTCTCCCTTTTGCTTCATTTCTTTTTTCATGGCATCAAACACAAGATCTTGTCTTCACTAACAAAATTTACTTGGACCAGAACTTCCTCAAACATCATTTGTATTTCAGTATTTAGAATTTTCCTCTTGACTACGTTTGGTTTCATATTCATACACTGGCTGTCTTTTTTCCTAGCTGTTTCTCACACTGGAAAAAGTCCTAAATCTATATCTTTCTATGCCTTCAAATTCCTTATCTGCTTTGGTGCCTACAATTAGACAAAAAAAGGAAAAATAAAAGCAAAATCTTGCCCAATGTCTATTTATTCACCAGTCTGTGTGCATCTTCCATAGACTAACAGAACATATTTTGTAGTTGTCCTCTGTTAATACTTCACTGATTTATTACTGTTAATGATGGAGTGGTCTACTAAAATATAAATAGACCATGAAACTACATTTGATTCAAAATCTGTTGAAGATCACAAATTTCTGATCACTTAGGTTTTCGAGAAAGCCTTAGTTTGCAAAGACATTCCCTTTTCAGTCACTATCTACCTGGGCTTAACTTGTACAGGTATCAATTTCAAGAGGATTTTTCAGTATTTTAGTCAAATATATTGATCGATGAAGATGATGATAATAAACTTCACATTTGGTTTAAACCGAGATTTGCAACAAATAAATGTAAAAGCTGCCTATGGTAGTAAGTGTTGTGAGCAATTAGAATAAATTGTCATATGAATAATAAAATGGAAATGCAATATTGTAAAAGATGGGAAATGATTAATAGCTTTGCACTGAAAGCTAAGGGAAATTCACATCTTTATCTATATGTTTTATCCAAATTACCTTTGCATTAGAAACAACATAAGTAGAATGATACATCTTTTTCTAAGGGTCAACCATTTCTTATGACCATAATAAATTAAATTATGAGATTAATTTACATCATTTTGAGATGAATTTACCTTGTATTACTTGTGGGGTAAAGCACTTTGCTGGTTATATGCTGTATCATGAAATTGTGTTTATGAAAGGTAAAGATATGTAGGCATTTCCAACTTAGCAATAATGCACCTCTAACAAAGCTACAAAGTGTCACCACAGGCAGACAACCTTGTTTGCATCCACAGGCCTTGGAGGTCCTCTTGTTGCTAATCCTCAGTAAATCCCATTTTACTGTGCTTTCAACCGTTATTTGCTACGTGGAGCCTTCACTACATGGGAACTTCATATATAAGAAGAGGTTTTTCACTCGCATTAAACAGAGATGATTGATATATTGATAATTACACTGGCATTTTGCTGTTCAAACTTTGGTCAACAAGAGCCTGCTAACCACAATTTCTGAGTCAGCTAGCAAGCACATTAATTTCACATGTAGATAGTGGAAAGTCTATAATTTTAACAGATTCTGGAATAACTTCTCGTTATTTTTTCTGCTTATTTTTTGGTACCCAGTGTCATTATTGCTAGCATGTCTAACTACTGCTTTTGCTGCTTAATGATACATAGACCCTCCAAATTAGAACAAACAGTAGGTTTGGCCACACTCTAACGTCTTTGTTTGCAGGACTTTTGTAAACTTTTGACTATTTTTTTCTTTAATTCTCCTATCTTACAGATAAGGATTTAATTTCTATCTAGCCTCAGAGACTGAAGAGTGGTGAGTTTTTTTGTGTTTCTTGCATCTGATATAGCTGATTTCTGTTGCTAGAAGACTGACCAGGCTGCCTTAATTCTATCCCTCCCTCCTGTTTATCTTATATGTCATACTTACATATTCTTAAACAAAAATGTAGATATCATTAGCCACATAGACATACTTTGAACATTTTTGGGGGAACACCAACATAGGATTACAATAAGATATGATGGTAGTATTTCAGATTACATTGTAAACTAAAACCAAACTTATATACAGCCCTGCTTCTGGCTGTGTGTTTCTCCCAACACTACTTTTATTCATTCTGCGTTAAATGACCTGTCATATACCTATGATTTATTTTTATAGCCTTATTTTTCTTAGTGAGCATAATTTTATTCTTTCTAGCCCTTGTTTCCCTTCAGTGAGGCAGGATTTAAATAGCTTTTGTCCATCTGTAGGTTTTAAGTAAAATATTTATAGATATTATAGAATGGTGTCCATATGTGTCAAAGACACATGGATAAAATGGGGTACTAAGGACTATCTAGGGAGAAGGAAACTCCTATGAAAAAAAAAACAACTGAATATGTGGTCCTCTTTTGTTTACCAAGGCAAACAGACATCAGCTAGATAGATGAGAAGAGAACCTGTCTAAAAGGAGAATAATCCTTAGATCACTTAATGCTGCAGCAAATATAGTTAGCTTGTTCTTTTACAGAACACCAAAGACAAACGTCTTTGACAGCTACAGTTCAGGTACAACTGTCAGTATTTGGCATGATTAATAGCCACAATTATGCTCCATATCTTTACGACAAGCCTATGAGGTCTTTCTGGTAGTACCTCTAAGATATTTCCTTTTCTCACTTTATATCCTATACGCAGTGTCCCTGTAGAGCCATTACCTTCATGTACGCTTTTCATCCATGCAGAAAAGTGATCGTTCATTGTTTACTGTTGTCTATACACTTGCTTGACTGTCTTGTTAGAACAAATACACGTTTTGTATTTTGCTACTTCATAATATATGTCAGTTATCATTACCCTTTTTGAGATGAACAGTCAAATAATAAAGCTTGTCTCTTCAGGAGGAAAAACAGCTGATGGAATTAGGAATTTCTTTAATGTAGTGTTGTTCATGTACAAAAAAAAAAATGTATTTAAAGGCCTGATTCCATTATGTATATGACTCAAGCTGCAAGAAATGTTTTATCTGCTCACAGTTCTGAATGTCTTTTCACTCATTTTTTTAGGGATTTTTTTCAGGTCTGCTCTCCTACAGTATCCTTTGCTTTAGCTGTTTGCTTGGTTTTCTGGCTTTGTTAATCAAAAGCAGGAAAAAAAAAACATTAAGAAAGCATTCCCTCTCTTACACACCCTCTCAGATGCTGCTTTCAATCAAATAAAATGCAACTCATGCACACGTTGCTGTAACATGATCCTGTGAAACACATTGGGCTGTATCCCTCAGCCAATACTTAGGCCACCATGTCACCTATTCTTGGAAGATACTATAACTTATCCTGAGCAGATCATTTGCCAACTCTTTGCATTTTCCATACTCCGAATCAAAAGGTAGACATTAAATGGAACAACTTCAGTGAGATGGCACACTTACAAAGCTCCCACTTTAAGATACTATGACTAAAAAGTTCTGTGCCTCATCATTTTAGCAGAGCATAGGAAGCAGGGCAACGCAATATGAAGCAACACTATGCAACTTTATCACCATACATGGACCAAAACTATGTTATTTCAACACAGTTCTGCAGATTGCAGTGTGAAGTGCTAACCTTTTGCATAGGCAGCTTAGTATTTTCATTCCTTGCCTGTTTTTTTTTTTTTTTTTTTTGTGAGAACTCATAGAAAGGTGAATTTTGTCACTGTGTGTTTATTATTATCTTTATGTTTGTTTCAACATAATTCCACTGTTTGTTTGATGCTGGTTAGCACATAACCTTATTCTTTGAAATGTTAATTGTTAAGAGAAAGTTTATTGAGGCTGCTGAATAATGAGATATCATTATCTTCGGGTCTTTCTTTGAGTAAGCCACAACTGCACAGACATTTACAAACATAATTTTGTAATAGGGTTCCTGACACTATCCTTGATGCTTGTAAATGAACTAGGTTAGTTTCTTTGCCTTTGTAGAATCTGTCTCTTGCTCTGTCCAACTATGAGTTGCCTCATGTAACCTTACTAGGAGGTCTGAGCAATTAATATGGTTTGAGCATGCTTTACAACATTTGAAGCTCTAGAAGGATAAGGTAAACACAGCCTGTTCTATCTGTCCATTGTAGAGTTGATGGATGATGTTGGCCTTCTTATCTGAACATTCACATTTCCACCAGAACTTCCAAGGACCACAAAGTCTGAGTATAACAAAGGATTTTGTCAGAATGATAAAGATTATATAAGCATCTTTATTTTGCTTCCTAGATATTTTCTGCCATTCTCAAACAGTAAAGATCATGTCAATAGGTTTATACCACAATAAAATTCCACTGTGTTTCCAGGAATGTGGTGTCTATTAAGTTGTACAGTAGACAGCTGAGAAGAGATCCTGTCAATATTTTGCAGACAACTGTCACCTGAGGGAAATCTTTATAATTACAACTTTCTTTTTTTTGGGGGGGGGGGAGTCCTTTTGCTTGTGGAACTGGAAAAACTGGAATTCTGTAACTTGTATTTTGCAGACATTCTTACTACCATCCAAGGTAGTAAGACCCTATTGTCCCATCAACATTTCACATCTGCCTGTGAAAATATTTAAGGTATTCTGCTGGAAGGGTATTATTTAATCCCTTCTCTCCTCCTTTCTTTCTCAAATAAGAGCTATCAAAAGGTTATTTCTAATTGGTTGCAATTCTACAGGGGTCAGGGCATTTTACATTGCAAGATTTATGAGTGAAGTCAGCTAATGCTCACACTAACAGTGATGGATACTTCTTTCCTAAGCAACTCATTCCCTTCCACTGTATGTAATGCTGTCAGCCTTGTACATAAGGTAGTCCTGAATACTTTACAGCAAATCTGTATTTCAAGCCTAAACACAGTTTTAATTCAACAGGTCATGCTCACAAGAATTATACATGAGTTCTAAGTGTGTTAGAAGTTGGTTTGGTTTGGTATCATCTCCACATAGAAAATCTGCTTCTGATCTCGAGATCATGAGTCAGTCAATTTTTTTTTAACTAACTTTTTAGTTATGAAATATTTAAGTGAACAACATTATGAAATCTGTGGAAATTCATGTAAACACCAAATTTTACATTTTTATGGTTTAACCTAATTATATGCCAGCAGTGCTTACTTTGGTCCAATACACCCAAAATGTTATTGAACAACTTAATCACAAATAGCAAGATCTTTCAACATGGTGCATATTTTACCCTGAACAGAGCGATAGAAGTTTTGAAGCTAGTTGTCGTAGCTGTCCCTTTCTGTATAAAGTAGCTGTAACTTCCAAGAAACTGATAAACTTCTTTCTGAAATTGCAGTAGCACAGCAAGCCTCAACACTGTTTTGAGCTATACTGATAGAAAGATTCGTTGGTTATATATAGAAAGTGGTGGGCATGAGACAGTGATGCAGAAGGCAACAACAATGAACATTATTTTAAAAACTTTCCTACTGGGACACTTTGGACATAAATTCTCAGATTAATATGATTTCTTATTTACAATTATCTGATCTCTCTCTCTTTGAAGCCTGGGTATCACTGCTTCATCCAAGGGTATGCATAACCTGTGACCTGGATCCAGGGAGCTTAACAAGAGACCTCCAGTCAGCTGAGCCACAGCCACTGTGTGTACTGCCAGACCAATCCAATTGCAAAAGAAAAAGCACTTAGTTTAGCAATGTTTCTATTCACAACTGTTCCAGGTCAAGCAAAACCCTTCAATGTTTTGAATACAAGTTGATTTTTTTCCATTGTTTTTTTTTCAGCTAGAATATTTGTAGAGGGGGCAAGGCTGTTTCAATTTGATAAGCACCTGTTCCCTTTCCCAAGCCTCCCTGTTAAGGAATTCTTTCCTTATCAAGCCCTGCTCATAAGACCTAACTCTCAGCCTCCACACAGTTAAATCCATAAAGGAACTATCAGTGTTAATAACCTACCAGCTTGCTGTTTGTCCAGCAGTCCCATGAATTCCTCCAGTGCTTACATTTCTTCCAGTAACGGCCCTTAAGCACTTGCATGTATGTTCCAAAGCTGCTTTAAAACTCAAGCAATGCTAAAGCCTTCAAAACGCCAGAGCTGTCCTGCTTGCAGGAGGTCCCTGGCAGCCATTCTCAGGACAAACCCAGCTAAGGCTGGGACTGAAGAGTAGGTGGGTAAAAAAACCTGCCCATTACCTGAGGCTCTCACAAGCACACCTGGCCTCCTGTATTCAAGTCCCCGCCCCACCTGATCTGAAGCAAGGACTTCAATTTTTTCAGAAAAATGTCCTAATGATTAGCTTACTTTTGAATGACTAAATCTCACTTGCTGAAGTAATTTCAATTTGCTTAATTTTATTAACAGTGACATGATACCTCATATCTATCACGACTATCAATTTTAGTTAAAGAAAGAGCTACTACCCTGGCTGCTCTCATACATTTCTCTACAAATAAACTATACTTTTGTTTCCTGACATGCCGTTGTAACTTTGCTAATGTTTAGATCAACTGCCTTTAAACCATCTCTGACCAATATTTGTCCAATCTTAAAAACTTCTAATAATGGAGATTCAAGTACTTCCTGAGGTAACCTAATGCAACACTTTCAGCTTTCTTATGTTTAATCTAAAATTTCATTGCTGCCCATTGTTTTTCCATATTCACTAGCAACAACAAGTACAGTTTATTCTTTTATTTTTGCAACCTTTTGCAAAGATTGAAAGCTGAGACTAGAGAACGCTGTAATGTATCCCTCCATCTTTTCCAAATAATCCAAATTCTTTCACTTTTTGGAAATAGGTCATGTTTTCTAAATGCCTGATGATGTCCATTGCTGATCAAGCATAGGAAAGAATAATTGTCACAGAAAACACAAGTGTAGCCAAGAAGTTATAAACAGAATGGCATTAATAACAGGTATGCATTGAAAAGATACAAGTCAATTGTCAAGCTCATTAAAAGTAATAGTATAACAGAGAAAAATGGGTACTGGCTCAATATTAACAGGTTGTGCTGAAGACATAATGGAAAACAAGCTTACATTACTTTAAATGGCCTACGTGTCAATGAAATTATCTTTACATGCATCCAAAGCAAAGCATGTTATCGAAATTATCTGTAGAGATTTGATTTTCTCCTTGTGAATGTGTGGTTACCTATAACTAGCCTACAGAGAGGTCCAAAGCAAAGCAAAATTAACAGGGATCAACAAAGAAGAACTCAGCTTTAAAGGGATACATATACACTGCAGTGTGAGAATAGATTTTTCCAGTAATTATTCTTCTGGTGTTCTTATGAAAAAGGCGGCATGGAAAATGAAACCATAGTAGTTTCTGTGAAAATGGAACTACTACCACAGAAAATAATAGTCTAGGATTATCCTGTATAACTTTATCATGAACCAAATAACTTCTTCAGAAGAACTGCTAAAATTTTCTGTATATGCTAAACCACAGTGTTTCTATATTTTCAAAATAAAAACATAAACCAGAATTAAATACTGGGAGTCTGTTTTTCAGGTTACTAGCATTTTTGCAAGATAACTGTAGTCGTATTTCATGATTACTTCAAAACCGTGACAATATTAAAATACAATAAAGAATCAGAATTTGCCATATTAGCCATGAAAAGCACATAGCTCTAGTGGAGACACAGGATAAAAGTAGTTCAGTATGGAGACTATGTTATTTTATTTCAACTTTATTCTAGTATTTCAAAAAGTTATAATTCTGCTATGTAGCCAGCACACCTAACATAAGGAGGTCAACAATGAACACTAAATAACAAAATGAACTAATTAGCCTTAACAAAGTGTAATAAATCAAATAGCAGGGGACTATAGCAAAAAGGTAGTCTTCTCTACGATGACATATGCACAACAAAGGTAACAGCCAACCAGTCCCTTATTTAACTTGCTGTTTCATACACAAAATGGCTGCGTAGGTACATTTATCTCTTTGGTGACTCATATCAAATGTATCTTACTATTCTGCCAGGAATTCACCATTTGAGTCTTTTTGAAATACCATGTGTTGATAATGATCCTAATCAGTTTCCATGAAATGCCATATTTCTTTTCAACAGAAAAATATGAGCTAACCCTACTGTCAATCATTAGCATCCAAATTGTTGAGAAAAATACTACTGTGTGTTGGAAGTAAAAATAAAAAGAAGTATACAAGATAAGAAGAAGTGTAGCAGACAGTAATATACACAGAAGTTCAAACAACAGAATGCTTTGTGATATGACAGAAGTACTGAATGACATTTTAGCTTCTCTTTGAGCTAGAAAGAAAGAAAAGGAAGCTATCAGATTTTGTCATGTCCAAGGTGATCTTTACCAAAACTTAAAATTGTTAGATCTCATAATGAGTTAAAAGAAGCTTATTTTCTTTGAAAGGAATGTGTAGGTTGCTACTTTGATATACCTACAGGCTAAGCAGGATAATCTTGTTTTAGCGAGCAGGTAAATAATAAAAAATTCTAGTTCATTTCCATTAAAAAATAATTAATTTTACAATCCACTTCAAAAACAAGTCTTCTGAACTCTGCTGGCACTAAGACAGTCCTAGCAATGATTTCCTTGAGAACTATGGACACTTTGATCCCAGGCAACTGAAGACAGCATCTGTAAAAGATGGGACACCTGAGGCCTTCTGCTTCCTGTCAGCCCATTGGGATGCCAGACGGCATCAATGCAGAGTGCTTTAGCAAGGTGCCTGGCTTCGTTGTGGAAACTTACCCACAGTAATGTGTTCCTATAGAACACGGGCTGAAAATTCCTCACTATTTGAGCAGTGGGGTTTGGGGACTGCTTGTCAAGTGAAGGAAAAATCCTAATAGCTTCTAAGATGTGACCTGTCAGTTTATTAAAAAAGAGCCTATAATGTATCTGCTTGTGATAGTAGAGGATTAGCTCCTTCCAGGCACATCTTCTGGCCCTGCTAGCTGTGTAGGTTGGGCTTCATACCACATCCTTCACAGTCATTGAAAACTACTTGAACTGGCACAGAACATGAGAAGTCACATACTCATGATACATTCAGAGAGTACCCAGAGAGACCCAGCCTTAGAGGGACACGTTAAGAATGGAAATGAGTGCATGAGAAACTTAAACTGCAATTTGCATGAGAGAGTTCAGAGCTGAAACACAAAGACAGCAATACTCAGCTAGCTCGACAATTCCATCCTGACCAGGGGCAAAACATTTTATGAAACTTCTAGCTCCATTTCAGGCAGCTTTTCCACAGAGAATGTACTTCACTCATGCTTTGTGCAAGACAGATCCCCTCTCGTTTTACAGATCATCCCTCTTGCGATTTAATAATCCGAAGTTAAGGAAGTAGCCATATCTAAACTAGTCTCTTTATCATCCATGTCTGCTCTTCAGGGTATTCAATAGGTTACTAACCAGAAAAATATCTATACTTCTAGTCCTGGCAAAGGGCAATATGCTACAAAACCAGGCACTGTTAGGGTTGAAGTACTGGCTGCATTCAACCAGCTGGAGTTTTCACAGATTAAATAGAGTCAGAATTTTGCTTTACATTTACTGAATCATATTTTTTTCTATACCAGTATACTTTGCAGTATTGTTTGCATTAAAGCAGATTTCCTAAAACAAACAATCAAACAAATAAAAGCCAAGAAAATTTACCTGAGTGCTCGGTATTTGAATTATAATGAAACAAATTGTGTATCTAAGAGAGTTCTACTAAAATAAAGTACTGATACAAGTCCCACATCACATATGTAGATAGCTGAACCTAGCTTATTTGAGTATGCAGTGATGCAGTCATGAAATAAATATACTTATGCATAAAATATATTTGAATCTCACACTGAATCTTAAGCATATTTAATTTGAATATATTAATCCTGAAATACTGATTTATTTCTGGTTTTATGTTTCTAATTTGTAAATATCAATAGCAATTCAACCTAACAATATTTTTTTTTTACCCCAGATCAAATTTGAAGATATTTTCCACACCAACAATATTTCCACCATGTTATAAACATGCAGAAGTATACAGAAGCACAAAACTAAATAGCAAGTATAGTTCTGTAATAGAATAGTACATATGTGAAAGGGATTGATTTAGCTTCTATGTGGAACATTTCTCAACTTTAAAAATTCTTATACATATTAATGTAGGTTTTTTTTTTCCTTTTTGCATTGAATTGTAAAGTAGTTTATAATGAGAAAATGACTCAGTTATCCCCACTTGTGCTACATTATCTGCTGTGGGATGGAGAAGGAGTTGATAATGTCTATATATATGTATATGTAAAAAACTTGGAGTATTTGCCATGGGATTCAGATAGAGCACAAGCCTAGCACTGATCACCTGCCTAAGGCTGAATTTCACCCATAGCACAGATGACAGTATTAAGTATGTGAATGCAGCAATTTCTTTGAATAATTGATGGATTCTTTGAGTATTTTTATTGAATCTATTTTTTGGTAGGTAGGAAGATCCTACATTTTTCTTCCCTTACTGTAGATGACTTAAGACAGGTGCTTTGGAAGGATGCCTTAATCTATCTGCAGATAAAAACTATGAAGTTAGCCAAGGTTTCCTCTCTTCCACTTTCTTTTTTTTTTTCCCCAGGACACACCCTGTCCCCCAAGAAGAGCAGTCAAACTCAAAGAAGTCAACTAAAACAATTATTTTAGTCACACCAAGTTATTTAAAAGTAAAACAAAAAGAGCAAGTGATAAAATATTTAATGTGAATATTTTAAAATGCACTAAATCAATTGTTTCACATGACACTTTGTTTCAAGTTATACCTAAATATCATGTTCTTAGAATTTAAAGTTCCTTGAAAATCTTTTTTTTCAAGAACAAACATTTTGTTTTTCCCAAACCAATTTACCTTTCATAGTAAATGGGAAGATAAAACTACTTCCCGATTGATCCAAAGTAGTTTTCCTGGCTTTTTGTTGTTCAACCATTACAGAAACAAGCACTAAAATCAGTTTTTCCTCACAGTTTCACTACTTAGTGCTTTTTATTCCAATATGATGACGAAATTTTCTTTTGATGTAGCACATTCTGTGGCATCAGCTCTTTGGTAATGTAGTAGTTTGATTTACACAGTACAGAACTGGTTACAGATCTTATAGAAGCAGCTCTGCGTAATCTCTATGCCTGCTTTTCTCTAGAATTTCTTGACCTGTGCATTTGCAGTCAACATGGTTTATTTATGAGCTTTACCAATATCAATACTCAAAACTCTACAAGACATTAGGTACACATACAGAAGAAATGAATGCTTACTTGTTTGGAATGGGATATCTTTCTCTTTTCAAAGTTAATCCTTTCAGAAACAAAGAAAAAAGCTGCATTTTGAATGTTTTCTTGGCTTTTGCCACTCACTCGGCAACTCTTCTCTCTCTCAAGGAGGGACTTTTAGCAACTGCAGCAAACAGGACGTGCCGCCATTCGTGGATGTGGACTTCTTAGAGTAGATAGAAAGGATGAAGAAAGACTGGGAGTGATCTATCATCCACACTTTCCCAAAAATCATAGAATTACAGAATGTTTTGCATGGAAGAGATCTTTAAAGATCATCTAGTCCACCCCCCTGCTGTGGAAGGGATTTGTTATTTCTTAAATGTTCCCATAAATAAAACAAATCAAACCATATACATGGCAGAGATAACATGGCAGAGGTACGTGAAGCACACATAAAGACATCCACATAGGACATTTCAGTTTTCTCAGCCAAGAGAGGACCAAAACAGACTCTTGCCCAGAAGGATCAGCAAGGCCATCAGACAAAGTAAGAACAAAAAAGTTGGTATCTTGGTCAGTCACCAACAGGTCACCAGAACTCACAGAGATAATCAGTTGGGTAAGGGTCAGATACACGTATTAAAGGACTAGGAAAACATCTCTTGAAAAACACATGACCTGTAAAGGGACCGTACCATAACTGCAGTGCACATAGATCTAAATTCTTCATGCCAGATACTTTCTGCATAACGTAAGCCAGAATTTAAAAAGTGAGAGGTGTTGTGCTCCAAGGCTCAAAAGGAACAGCAGAGCCATGATGATCAGTATATTTTTGCTGGAGCTCCAACAGTGATAAGGTTAGCTCATGAAAAACTAGTAAAATTTCTGAGCCTTTGAACTGAGTCCATCAAGAACTGGTATTTTGAGAAGCCTTGTGCAAACACAGGAAAACTTCTCTGTAACTTTCAGTGATCCCTTGTTGATGCGTGTAATTGCTCTATATGTTGTACTGTAGAGTGGGAATGATTTAAGAGCTTTGTTTTCTTTATTCTGACAGTAGTGTTCAAAATGGTCAGCAATACATTCCACTCCAGCGAAGCACCAATAAAGGTGTAAACATTGACAGAGAGTGAATCATAGGCAAGCAGCTCTAGCACCTCTGATTAAGGGTTAAGTCTTTGCAAACTGAAATTATTCTGTCTTTATGATATTGATTAAACCTTTTTATCACTGTTTCTGAGTGCATTGGAAAGTGTTGCTGCATAGAGAGTTTGAACAAGAACTGTGTGTGGACAAACTCTTGCACAGTGCTGAACAAAACTCTCCTTGCTACCTTGCTATCATGAATTAGAGTGATATTGACTAATTTTACTGGCCAGTCAGATTTGGCCAAAGCACACAGACTCCTCAATAGCTGACATTACCTAAGGCTCTGGTTATGTCTCCATATCAGCTACACTAGTCTCTTGAATAGGTGTCCCTGGCAAGAAGAAGATTCTTGTATTTGAGTTTCCAATGCCTTCCAGTGGCAATTCAAGAGTTAGTTGAACTTTGCTAACATCAACAGCAGAGTCAGAGTGACTAAGCTGAAAAAAAGAGGTGCTCTGCGTCTCTTACAGATCACATCAGTCTTTGGGTGCATATTAAAACCTCTTGCATTGTGGTCAGCTGGCCATGGATGACTGTATGCAAATACAGCATGCAATTTTAAGAAAATTTTTCCGTGTCTTCTCCAGGTGTGAATAGTGGCTCCTTGTTGAAGCTGTTCAGACACTAAGAAAGCTTAAATACCATTGCCATATCAAACCAGGTGCAAATACCTTAGCTTCTCCATGTTGATGTCAGTGACTAAGAAACTTCCAGCAACAACATCTGTATGTTTCTGTCATGCTTCCTCATGACCTCAAGACAAGGCATAGTCAAAGACAGACAAAGAAAATACCAAAAAAAATCTGTATGAATAACTGATTATAATGTGAAGGATTTGTACTGTTCCAGCCCCAGTTCTTGCAGGAGCTCATGAATTTGATTCAGTCAGCAGCTTATGGCTTACTTGAATGTACACAGTGATGTCCCTCTGCCTATACTTGGCAGTAATTCTTCTACACACTTGAATGTGCCCTTTAGCTCTCAGATTTTGTTTATTTATTTTAAAACAGCATCACTTCGAATAAGTGCTAAAACATATGGACTGCTGCTTCTGAAGTTACAGATAGGGTAGAGGCTATCAGAAAGGTGTTGAACACATCAGTTGCAATGTAATTTTACTATTACATTGTACTCCAGTGTAATTGTCTCGAATTTCCTTTTAGAAATACAAGTGTAATCTAGTCCTTTGTAAAGGGCTTTCCCAAGATCTATGCATCATTATAGTTTAATAACATATGGAAAGTACAGGAGGTACTCAAGCACAACCACCAAAGTTGATACTGTAACCTTGTAAAGTAAATACTTGCTTTTGTTTTAGAATTCATGCTTCATTCAGCCTTCAAGTTGACACTTTTCTATTATTTTTAATTTAAAAGTTAAATTTAAAAATAATTATCTGTCTCTTTATATGTTTTTGTTTTCTTTTTTCATTTCAGAAAAGCAGAAATTACCATTTTGAAAATTTCTATTCCAGCCAAGTTCTCAATTAGCCCAACAGAACTTTCTTACGCTCCTCATTATGAAGATAAATCCTATTCTTGTTTGAGGTGAGCGGTACATCCCATGGTGAATGCCCAACAGCATCTCTGAGTGATGGAATCACAGAGATACTAGTTCTGCAAAATCTCACATCAAGACTCACACAGCATAAGTTAGCTCTTGAGTTGGGCTAAAGAAATATAAAATTATTTAAATATATGTTGTTCCCAGAAGAAAAGGAATTTTGATGCAGCAGCCGGCTTGAGGGGAAAATCTACAGCTGCTGGAGACATGCTATACAGCATGTTACAAAAGCAACTCAAATCTTGAAGGCCCAGGTCTTGAATGCCTTCAAGAAAATATTTATGCAAAGACAAGTGATCTTCTCTACTCCTTGCTTTGTGTTATCTATGTTCCCATAATGTCAGTTCAGGGGAGCTGATGAGGAATATTTCAAGAAAGGTTTTCTATGTTGAAAAATATGCTTTCAAATACTTTTCCATTATACTTTTCAGAAGGAGTCATCCTAGATTATGAATACTAATGTTGCAGTATTTAAGGTACTGATTTTAGAGTTAGAATACATAACCACCTTGCCCATCTGATTTGGAACTGATGATGAACTTAGATCTCCCACAGTGGTGCAAGTGGATGCTCCTGAATCAAGAGGTGTTCTAGATTATTTCTATCACTTTTTTTACTGTTCTTTCTTCCCACACACTCTTAACCGTCTTTTTTTTTTTTCTCCAAAGCAGAACAAAAAATTTTGAAAATTGGATATTTCCTAGCCAGTGTCTCTGTCCATCTAATATCTCTTACCCCTATATTGGTGAAGGATTTTCCTTATAATTTCTTTCTGTGGCAGTCTAAGCAAAGGGAGTGGGAACTTCAAGCAGTGCTTCCCTGGTTTTTTTTTCCAACAAATTTAAAGAAAGCTTTCCTGACTCCACATTTGTCAAGAAAAATAACCTTATACATAATTATACTCCTGTCTCCCTTTGACCCGGGCAACAAGCACCCTCTCAGTTTTGTTACCTATTTCTTGTGGTTAATGTCTGAGACATTGTTTACAACCATTTATATATCTAATTCAACATCACCAAAGATTTGATGATTTCTATATTCTTGAGAGCTAATGTTCACAAACATACTTCACATGACAGTTTTGAACAAAGCTATTTTAAAATCATTACTAGAAAATCCTTAAGCTGCTATAAACCAGCTTTAACATCAAATATCTAGGCCAGATCAAACTAACACAACAAAAACAACAACAACAAAACACAACCCAAAAACCAAGACAAAGAGTAAGCAGAATTTCATTGGGTTTAATATCTCTGGAGTAGGATTAGGCACCACACTTGTAATGGATAGAACTTTCTGTCAGTTGTCATGCAGCATCAGCTGTTAAGGTGGAAAATAAAGTTTCCAAAGGAGTACAACTCTCAGATTCAGCTCAGATGTCAACACCATTTTGGTTTCAAACCCCCATTTTCTAGGTTCAGACTACAGCCTAAATTACTTCAAAATACAAATTGATTCTAATGCAGACTGTGCTCCTAAATCAAAGCAGCAAAACACCCACAGAAGATATATAGAAACTTCTCTCACATCTCAGACTGCCAATATGGACCAGAGACATTTAAAAATCCATTTCTAATTCGAAGATCTTAATACATGATATATTTCTCAGAAGTACTGACTACTAGTCACTTAATACAAAAAAGCTTTGCTGCTTAGATGGATCACTTTAGAAACCTTTTTAAAGGGAAACTTGAGCCTTATCCAAGTATCTTCCATGAATGCACAGAAAAGTGTTTTGCATTCACAGATTTTACATAAATTCAGGGTGAGATTAGGCTCCAAAAAAGCAATTTCTTGCGAAACAGAGACAGAAAGTGTCTAATAACAGCTCAAATAAGTGGTACTTTCTTGTGGAAAATATAGAATACCCATTCTTACATACACAAATAAATTACATGAGTGTTTGTAAAGCTTATGGAAAATAGATTCAGTCGTGATGATTATTTTCATGTAATACAAACACTATTTTATTTAATCTCATTGCTGCTTTTTAAAAATCATATAGTTTTAGGTGTTTACTGTATATTTTCCTCTCTTTGAACTCACTCAATTGTATTATCTGGTCTGTATCAAAGGAATTCATCTGAATCAAACACAGAAGTCAACATTTAGTTTGACAAGTTTCAGTTTTATTTTCTTATCTCTTATCCTAGTTTCAATGCATCTTTAAACATATAAGCAGATCCTTTATTTTTCACACACTGTAGTTCGAATTTCTATTACTACTCTGTATTCCCCTCAACATGCTTCAAAATTACCATCCTTGAAATGGTATTTTTTTAAAATCCACTTTATTCAGCATTTATGGATATACATATACATTTTGAAATTCACATTATATAATTAAATTTATTCAATTTGATAATTTTTCAAAACAGGTACTTTCCCTTCACACAAAACATATTTACACTAAATAAAACATTTACACTGTATTGGTTACACTATACTATGATCATATTTACACTAATAAAACATGTTTACACTAAAATCAACCAGATGCAATAAATTTGAAAAATGGGGCATTTTTATGAAGAGATCTGTAACACTGTATGCCAAATCAGAATACATATGGGGGTGCTTCCAAAGCAAATTTTTGTGAATTGTCATTGGATTGGCAGATACCTCCTAAAACCAAACTTCGTACTTTTGCCCAAGTTGTGATTCTACACTGAAATCAATAGAGGTTTGAGCTGATAAATGACTGCAAGATTGTTACATTCAGCCTGTTGATAGACGTTTTACTTCGTGGTTAAGACTATCATAACATTAAAGAAAAGAATCACAGATACGTCACAGCCTACCCTTAAGATTAGTTCCAATTTTTCTCCCTTATTTGAATGAGCACGCCCTGTCTGGCCATCTGTGCATTCCATAGAAAGATTTCACTGTTATTTAAGAAAAAAGTAAGTAAATTCAGTGGGAAGGTTTTCTTGGTGGGTAGGAGAATTAGTGAAATCACTGTTTGTGATTTTACCCTGGAGACAGAAGAGTTTCTTGTTACAGTTACAGTAACATGGTGAATTTATTTGCTAATTCTTGATTTTCAAAGGTGTATTGTGGTCTTGGAAGTACTATTTACTAGAAAGTGATTCTGTCAAGCTTCTTTTTTTCTTCTTTCTTTCCACATGAATGATTAATTTAAATATACATTATTAATTTGGCCTTCTGCTTGATGAGGACTTCTTAAGTCCTTATTGTGAGGGCATAGATAATATGACATATAGTCACACCATATACATGGTTATCTTGACCAGTATTTTGTCCACAAATCAAATACCATTGACACATTTTGTTTTGGTTTCGTATTTCAAAATAAAATAGGTTAGCTTTTCTAGGTAAAGCCATCCATCCCTATGAAGTTTTCCCTCACTTTAAATTGTTTAGTTCAGGGAAAGAAAGAAAGGATTTTCTATGGGGTTATTTTCCTCACTTTCGAAAACAAGTCTTAAATGAAAAGCAAAGCCAATATTGGATTAGTTTGATGTTTGCTTATGCAGAATCTCCAATGTTGAAAAAACGCTGAGTTAGTTGGGAACTCAAATCTCACCACCTTTCAATGGGATTTAAGCTTCTAGGTGAGGAAAATGCTTTGGAGATTGTTATGACCTTCAGAGAAAAAAATGACGGGACAATTTTCAAAATGAGCAAATAATTGGCCAGATTGTTCCTGGTTTTATAAAAGATTGTTTTGTGGGAAAAAGCTTAATGACTTTACCTCTTCCATTATCTTTCTGCTACCAAAGAAAACAGATTTCTCTCCTTCCTGAGAGCACACATTTCTGTTCTGGGGGAAGATCACTAGATGAAAGGTCTATTATCTAACCTTTTCACACCAGTTTACAGAGTGAGACCAGCACAGCAAGAGAAGACAAGTACTTTCCACAAAAGGGGCTGTCTGTGGGCATAACCTGTAACTATGTGGGAAAGGTATTTTCTTTCCTCTTGGTGTATTTTCCACTGCTAGTACTGAGACAATGCAGCTCTGCGTCTCTTTTCATAGTTTATTCTGTTAAAATGAAATAACAGAGTCCAGAATAAATCAATAGCATTTTTCATTGGTTTTTTTTTTTTCCAAGCAAAGTGAAATTAAAGTGAAATAACTTTGTCTTTAGATACATAAGGACACAGGAAACAACATGAGATCTAGATAGCAGCATGTCCAAGCACACTTGCTGGTTTTTTTGTAATCTGGATGCAAAAATGCCTCATAAAAATCCCTTATCAGTATTAGGCTATGATGTTAGAAACAGAAGTAATTGTCTTAATGCTGACAAGTTGCCTTTCTTGTTTACCTTTCCTGTGCTTTTGGGGAGAAAGGGTGATAAGCAGATTCTATCTTGTTCTTTTCAGACTACCCCAGAAAGAGGCTGGGATTAAGACGCTTGGAGAGAAAATCTATTAAAAATTCAGTGTACAGTCTACTTTAGATAATGCAGGAGTTTGGACTGTTCCTCTCATTTCTTCTTGAATATTTCATAACCTGGAGATAACATAATACCAACTCAATAAAAAGTTTAAAAATACAGGTCATAATGAAAAGTGTGAATATTGGCATTAGGGGTCATCAGAAATATTTATTTATTTCAGATTACAATTTGTTTCAGAGATTCAAATCTGAAAAGATCTTTATAAGAAATTGAGAACTATTTTTCTTTACGTTTAAGCAGATTAATTGTTCAGGAGGAAAGGTATAGTAATAGTGCTTCCTCTTCAAACTTTAATTTGGATTTATCAGCCCAGAGGTGGTTCTGGTGTAGGCAGAAAATCCCTGTGCAGACATTTCTGAAATATGTTTCCTATATTCTGGGCTGGTTTTGGCTTCCCCCCCCACTTTCTCTCCCATCTGGCACTGACAAGCAGTGATGGGTACAGTCTGTCCTCCCCCACCCAAAAACAAGCTGTGCTCCACAGCATGCTTCCCAAGCGGCAGCCCCAGTGTCTTGTTGATCACAGCCAGGGCTCAAAGCATGGAGGCATGAGCTGAAACGGGAGTGCCCTCTCAGCAGCGCCAGCCCTGACCTCCATGGGATTTGTCTCTGACTGTAATCAGGTGGTACAAGATCACCATATTCCTGGAGGTAGACACCTAATGATGATGGTTCTGCTACTGAGAGGCTATCCCTGAGGGTTACGTGGCTCAGGTCCTCAGAGAAAAGCTGTGAGAAGCTATGGAGTCTGTGCACAATATCTAGAGATGGTGGAGGTCTCCAGTCATTGGAGGCAGCACAGCGAGTGTCAGTGTTAGGGAGGGCAGATCCCATAGCGGGCTGCAAAACGATCTCAAATGCTAATGATTCAGCCAGAAATCAAAAGTTTGTCTGCCTTCTTTCATCTATCCACTGTACAGACTACATACAAATTCCTATTCAAATATCATTAAAGCTCAAACATTGAATTATTCAATGTAAGCAGCTTTGTGAAACACAAACTTCATGGCTGATTACATATTGTCTACCCTGACTCATGGAAAGAATTTAACTCTCTGAGTTCATGTACCAAACCAGACATGAAACCGAGTTTCATATGCCACATCATAAAAACAGTGTTAAAATGTTTTTCCTCCACTTTCCACACACAGTAAAGTGAGAAAATAAATAAAAGTTTAGTAATATATAACAAAGTTTTAAATAATATTGGGAAGAAAAACACTTAGAAGCAGTTATAAGACAGCACTGAAAATCATGTAGAGACTATCTGGTGGGCAAAAACAATCAAGGAATATAAATGATACCTTTAGGCAAGGAAAAACACTCAAGTTATCTGAATTTCCAAACAGTATAGTCATGCACACACAGAGAAAAAAGCACTTCCCTAATAAATACCTATGATATAGTATATGAAAAAAAGAAAACCACCTATTTCTCAAAGCTCCTGCAGAAATGTATGTTTAAAAATATGCAAATTAAATCAACTGTAGTGACTTCTATATTAATACAGTATTCAAAACCAAAGTCTTGTACACTTGTGCATTCTATCACTGTGTGCTTAACTTGATTACAGTGGATTAAATATTTATGTGGGGCAGCCAAAATTTGTGTTATTCTTTTACATTGAGTTCAGAGTATACCTATGTGAACCAGAGTTTAGCAGAGTTAGAGAGCTGTAAATCAAAGATAAGCACCCACAACAACCTTCATCTAGATTATGTAGATAGTCTTCTGTGAACCAACATAACAGCAGCAAATCTTTATTCTACTTGGACTCCTATTGCCATCCAAAAATTGTGAGGCAGAATCTGTTAGATCCCAGAAACTATATCTGAGAGCAGAAAATACTCCATTTTAGTATGCACTCCAATCCTACAGTTACTTTTTATTTCTACAGCTGTTTCCTAGTATGTTGAAATACTACAGGTGTAATTAATTCTTGAAGCAGTACCAGTATAATTAAAGTATTTCCTGTCAGGTAAATTCAACATTATTGAGCCATACTTTATCTCAGAGCATATTCAAATGCAGGACCTAGTTTTGTTAATTTATAGGGTAGACCTTGTTTCTCATAACTGATAATAAAACATACATACACATTTTCTCATAATACGCACCAGTTCATTGTAGTAGAATGTGGATCTAGTGATCAACAGTTAACAAGTGGTATCCAGTTTCGTACAGATGTGTATTTTCTTTAAATGGATATTTAATATCCTATCTAGCCAGTGCTACTTGTAAGTGGTGTTCTAATTAGGTGTTATTTTATTGGGAAATAACTTGCCTGCTGAATAAGAATTGCCAGTATTCAGCGTCCTGAAGAGTTAACACTAGTCTAACAATGTCCATTTTTCTTTTGTTATCTAACTAGAAACAACAAAAATGACACAAGAAGAAAATAACTTGGTATGTGATTCATATCATAACTTCAAAATGATGCAAACCCTAAAAAGGTGCAGTTCACTATGAAGAAGTTTGAGTGCTTCTGAGAACCCCTTCCACAAGTGCCCTGACACTCAGAAGATCAGTCTCAGAGCTTCACATCAAAACTTATAGGCCACCAAAAAAGCTGAGCCCCATTCTGTTAGGCATAGTCCATGCAGTATGATGCTAGCTAGGTCAATTCACAAAACAGTTTCTGTCACAGGGTGTTAAAAAACACAATCCAGCAGACACATCTCGGCCAGCAAGACCTACGGAATAAACAGGAATCTATGTCAGACAAAGAGCAGACAGACAAAGCTTTGTCAACTTAATTTACATCATTCAGAGGAATGGGATGCCAGCCCTTACGACAAAGACTGCCATTGACCCATGCTTGGTTTTGCCCATGAGGAACCTTAGTGAACAATTCACATTTTATCTTGAAAATCTCCCAGTCACATACTGTGCAAGGCATGGCTTGCTTAATCTTTGGATTAATCTGTGATGGAATAAAGCTATATCCTTAACTCCTTCTAGCTGTTATATATATCATTATATATAAATTTATTCATTCTGATTGACTAACATTCTGTGTGATCAGAGTGTTAAAACTAATTTATCCCACAGTAACATGATTTCTGGTCTATTGCAAGGAAAGTGGCTCCTGCCAAAGTATGTGTGGCTTGTGGATCAGGAGGACTGAAGGTACGTCAATTGGTAGGAGCTTAATGCTGTAATAAAGTAAGCACACCATGGATTTGCATTTCAACTCTCTCATTCCGGTGGAGAGGTGATCCCACTATAGAACATCTCAGGCAAGTCACTAACTAGGTTTAGTTTTTGCTTACCTATATGCAAAATAAGCACAATAATAGTTAATTCTTGCACATTTTATATTGCCTTGCAGCATAACCTTTTAACTTTTTAGGCTGCAGACTCTGTGGATACATATTAAAAAGAAGGACCCTGAGGAAAACAGATACAAAGTGACAGAGACTGGAATAATACATTATTTCTGCTGCTTTTTTTTTTTTTTTTAACCTTGTGGAATTTCTCATTCTCTGTCTATACAAAGAATTTCCATGGAAGGAACGACAATCTTGACTTAAGTATGAATGTGATCAGTCTTGAGACATCTAGAACCTTGACGGCTGGTGAGACAAAGAATGGCAAAGAACTTACTACTGTTATTCAAAAACCCAATAACTTCCCGAGCCCAGGGAGAATTTCATTAAAGTCAACAGTCAACTTAAAAGTGAGAAAAATGAAACAGCAGTACATAAATTAAAAATACATCTTGATGCATTTCAGTAAAAGTTGAAAGGTGTAGGAATGAGTTTATAATATTCTGAGAAATAACTTATTTACAGGGAAGAAATATCATTAGAACACTTTGTTAAGAATTAACAAGGACATTTGCAGATCCACCTCTTTACCAAAGTTTTATCTTTCCAATATCCTAAGTGGTGAGGAGTGACACAGATTGTAGTTTCCTATCCTATATAAAGACATAGAACTAATCTTAGGGTGAAAACCTTACATCAGAAAGACGGATGTGGGAGAGTAAGTAATACAACCTCAGAAAAAAAGAAAAGTATCAATTTAATGCAATCAATTTATGGCAATTTTGTGCTTTAGTGAAGTAAAGTGAATCTTTGCTATTGATTACAGTGGAACAATAATTTTTTGACCTGTTTTCTATAGTAACTATGACTTAAGAGCAAATTCTATTTGAAAAGCTCTCTACTTGTGCAAGACATAGTGCTTTCTGCTAACTAGGCTTCAGAAAAGCAACCAAAAGTTTGCCAGAAGATATTTCAGACAGTTAAACACTGTTCCTTTATGTGGATGATGCCTCTTTTTGATGTGTGACTTTTTCAAGGTTGGAGGGGTTGACTATTCACTTAGGTGAATATGGAAATTAATATGGGCAACTGTGGAGATTTTGCAGGTCTGTTGATCTGTGCATTTTATAATCATTGTTTATTTTCTGGGATACTGTTTTGAACAAATGCAGAAGGTTAAATTTATTGCTACTAGTGGATGTTGGGAAAGTAATACATTCTCAAGAACAAGTCCTGAAAAAGGCTAAGAACTTTAAAGTCAGGAAGGATAAAGAATTTTTGCTAGTATACTGGACTCATTCAGCAACTGGTTGCTGAGAGAATTAATTTTATCTCTTTCAATGCCTTTGGCCATTTTGATGATGTTTTATATATTGTTTTGATTGGTTTTTTATTGACTATTTCTCTGTGTAGCTGGCTGGTGCAAGAAGTTGTTGCCAAGATACAGTACCATTGCAAAAGAAGTTCAAAAAAGTATATTGACAGGACTACTAAGCTCTAGAATAGCAGATCTGTATGTTAACACGCGGGGGTTTTGATCTAGGTACTAGGTGTGATGCAGTGAAATGAAAATGACAGTAAACATTGACTGATAGTTATCCAATAGGTCAATGTACGCAATTTCTAGTATGTAAAGTTATCCTCTGAGTTAAAAAGAAATTATTATGTTTCATCAGTAATGCAAAAACACAGTCAAGAATGAAGAAATTTCTATGTACAAGATTTTTCTTGTCAACATTTTCTGTTTGGATATTGTACATTTTTATAGAGTACTTTCTGTATGCCCTATAAAAGCTTTAAAACCTAAGGTTCAAATTTCGACAACTTTCCTCATGCCAATAGCCTATCTGACCCCCCATGGGCTACTTATGCAAATAAGCAATGTGGAGTCAGGCCCTGAGTACAAAATACACGGAACTCCTTTTACTTACTGTATAAGTGCAGGTACACTTACAGTGAAGAATATGGTAGTACTTAAGCAGTGAAGTACAACAGATGTTTAGTCTTACAGAACTCCGTTATGGTACCTCACTTAAGTAAGAACTTGATCAGAGTTTGCTCATGGTAGCAGGCTTCCATATGATCAATTTGAACTAACCAGCTATGGAAGTGTGTTTACCATTGCTTTAAATAAAAACAACCACCCTCTATTTAGTTAGGAGAAAAGAAAAAAGCTAAGAAACAAAGGGGATCATATTTTTAAACAAGCTCCTTGAGACAGGCTATTTGTCTGCCATGTCTGAAGGAAGCATATATTTACCTGAAATGCTAGAACCAGGAGAAACATAAAAATAAGGGAAGTGGGTAGAAAGAGAATATAAGGAGGCAATAAAAGTGTACAGAAAATGACAACCAGATGCAAAGTGGTTGCTTTAATGAGAGAAACAAAGTTTTCATATGTGTTTCTGCCTGTTTATTTCATCAGCACTGATCTGGGAAGAAAGCAAAGGGTAGCGATACAAAAGTAAAATAAGCCTATTTCCCATACATCTAGTTAGAAACGCGCATGAATCTCCACACTGAGAGAAATCCAAAGCATTCTGAAGTGGATCATCTCCATTAGAAATTACAAATTATCAAAGAGCAGCTTAATTTAAAATCATATTTAAATGATTTCTTATTAATTTAAAAATTCAAGTAAACCCATACTAATTATGAGAAAATATAGAAGGTATCCTACTACCATAGAAAAAGCTTTGTTTCAGAGCCAATAAATTTATAATGTGAAATTATACATGCACTGATAAATTTGAGTTTGAACAGCTTAGATTTTCACCTGCAATTTTTCTTTTGAACAGGAGAAGGATAATGAATAAAATAACTTATAAATTATGAAAAATATCCCTGGCAAATCTGAGGCCTTCCACATTTTTCCCATGAATTTTAAGCAATGTGCTTTTGTCAATCCAGGATGATTAACTGAATGAGAGTACAAACAAGCTCAATTATCTCACCAAAATGTATTACCATTTAGACTTTAGGAGAACTATTTAGTATCAAGCATATTTAAGCAACCAGGTTGTAAATTACTAATTCAGTAGGAGGGTCAATTATCTTAATAAGGACTGGGGGTGACATAGCATTTTGTGATTTTAATCTGCAGTAGGTTATTGTGAAATTGCCTGAGGGTGAACATAATCAATTTGGAGCATCTAAGCAACATTTACTTTGTACTAAAACTGACAAACAACCTCAGGAAATTCACCAGTGCAATCAAACAGAACAGTAACACACAGAACAATAAAGATATTCTGAAGAGGTGACTGAAAGAATGACACTTGGTATAAGATATCTAGAGAAGTTTTTGCATGTGTTATCATATACTATCCTATACTGCATTCAGTTCCATGAAGGGAAGAAAATGAATTTTCCACCACCTAACCCACAAATAAATGTCTAAACTTTTACGGAAAGAAGGAAAAATAATACTTCCCAAATTTAGAACTCAATATAAAACCCTATGCATTCAGAGCAGATATGACAATGTACTATAAAAGCATTCAGACATTTTATTTATTAAACTCCTACGCTGAGTGTCTGCAAGTCCTTATTCTTACAGATAAATTATGTATTACTCAGCACCACTTGAAGCTGCTGAGAGGTCACTTCTCTGAATATCTTATGTCTGACAGAAAGAAATTCACATCGTTAAAATGCAAGAAAGTATGCACAACACAAAGCTGCCTCTTTGCTCATTTGGTGTAGATGGATAATTGACAAAAGTATCCTGATTGTATTTGAATGCTCTGACTTTTCCAACAGAGAGAAAATATATTTTAATATATTGGGCCTACCTAGAAAGAATTAATATTGTAACTTGACCTTTACATCTACATTGTTTAAATATATTCTAAATTGTTCTGGATATTGACTTACAGAAACCTAAGATCTCAGATTGTGTAATTAGCTTGGCTTACAGCCATCAGACCGTACTGGAGTATCTCGTCATTAAAGGTGCCAGCAAAGAAAGGGATGTCATGGATCTAGTAAGAGAAAAAAAAAAAAAGAGGATTTTTTCATGTTGTTCTTTGATTTTCATCATGAAACACAGATAGATTGGCCTTTTTTCCCCCTTTAGCACAGAATCAATAAATTGAGCAAAGTTGTGAACATTGGCAGAATGACTAATATCAGTGTATCTCCTGTGGTGACCCAAGCCCGCCTCGTTCCCAAAAAAGCATCTCGGTGGTTATTTTATAGCTATTAGTACAGCATCTTTTTAATGAGAAATATTTTATAAACTCTGCCCATGTTCACAGAGAGATGACACATTGTTTTTCCCAATAATGAAACAATTAGAACGCTTAGCAGGTAGAAGAAGAATATGCTCTAAATATCTTCCAAATCTATCATTCTCTGTTGGATTCCTGCAGACTTTCCAATCCGCAGCAAAGAATTACAAAAATCTTTTTCTATGGTTTATCTTCTTGTTTCTGTTTAGCCCGCATCCAGGACTAAACAGCAACCAGCTGTTCTATCACCCAGTGACCCCTTCCCAGCCAACAATGGGAATTGGGAAAAGAAGGGAGACTCGTGGGCTGAAATGGAAAATGATTTAATAAAATAAGAAAACCAATAGTACTATTAATGCTAATATAAAATACACGGAGTTATACTCAGCCCATATAGCGGTCGTGAGCTGTGTGCTCCCAGCAGTGAATGCCAGATGTCAAACACTGATCACCACAGCTCCAGCGAAAGCGCGACGGTCACAGCACACAGGAGAGCAGGCCTCGGGAGCAGAATGATGGGCAAGACCCTCCAGGGATGGTGACCATTGAGAAGAGAGGGATCTGTCCCCAGCAAACTTTCCAATTTACAGTGAACGTGATGTTTATGGTATAGAATACTGCCCTTGGCCAGCCTGGGTCAGCTGCCCTGGCTTTCGCTCCTCCTAGCTTAAGCACCTGGCTAACTCGAAACTGCTAAGGGCCTTCATCGCTATGGAAACCCGCATACCATGGCTTATCACGAGCTAAAACAAAGTGTCTTATCAACTTTGTTCCCACTGTACCAGGTGCTGCAGTCTTCTCAGAAGTGCAGCTTTTCTGAACAGAAAGTTGATTCTATGATTCTATCCCAGCAAAACCAAGACACTTCTCTAAATTCAAATGTTTATTTACTTGATCTTGGACATAATCCCACTGTATAACACTATTCAGAACAATGAAATAAAAAGGCAGGGAGAGAACTATCATGTCACCCTATCAGCCAGATGGAGAAAAGTAAAAAAATGGGGTTTAGGTTTTAAATAAGTCTGTTTCTGTAAGGAATAGAAACTTATTTCAAGAAAAATCTAATTTTATCCTGACCCATACTCACCCATGGATGCAAGCCAGGAGAACATCAGCATAAATGAAACACCACTCACGTAGGATTGATGAGATGGGAATCTTCAGTGAGAAAATCAGAACTAAAATATCATTGCCATTGAAATAAATAAAGTATTTAAGTTGAAATATTTGAGCAATAAATCTAATTCTTGAATGTTTATGAGAATTTGTACAATGCTGTGAATATGATGAATGTGAGCTTGGGAATGACAGTGGTAGCAGTGTTGTTAGGATAACACAAAACACTTCAAGCCTAAGGGTAGATTTAGATTAGATATTAGGAAGAAATTGTTTACTGTGAGGGTGGTGAGACACTGTCACAGGTTGCCCAGAGAAGTTGTGGCTGCGCCTCCCTGGCAGTGCTTAAGGCCAGGTTGGATGAGGCTTTGAACAACCTGGTCTAGAGGAAAGGTGTCCCTGCCTGTGGCAGGGGGGGTTGGAACTAGATGATCTTTAAGGTCCCTTCCAACACAAACCATTCTATGATTCTATGATTCTATGATAAATGCAAGCATTCAACAACAAACCTGTACCCACATTAACACGTCCTTGCTGTTTCTGCAGTGGCATGTATGAATTAAGTCCTTTCTGTGGAAAGTGTCTAGAACTCTTGCCTGTCCATCAACGGATGACACGTCCACCCCCACATCACTGCAGAAAAGGGTGTTACAAAACTTGTTCAAAAGAATTTGAGTGAACTTGTCTGCAAATTCAGTGCCTTTTAAAGAATGCTTTTAACTCCTTTTCTCCCTCTTTCCTTCCCTATTTGTACAAGCAAACATAGACTCAAAACACAGGAAAAAATAGATTAAAATATTATGTTCAAACTACATAGATGTGTCAAAAATCATATATTGGATCACAGAGACAGATTACAGTGTAGATATTCCTTGAGAAGGTCTGTAAGAACAAATCGTTAAGAGAATAAATCAGTAGATAAATAGCATAAAAAACTAAGGAGAAACAGAAATTAAGGAAAACAGTACCTGAGAAATCTAAGTGAAAAACAAAAGTTTATGGCTAGGACACCAAGATGTAGAACAAATTGGAATCATCATGCGAATGCCTAATACATGAGAACAGTAGCTGTAACATGAGAACAAGTAAAGAGAGTCTGCATTATGCAAAGCATCCCATAAGGATTTTGAGGCAGATAAGCTCACTAAGAGTCAAAGTGAGCATACTCTTAAAAAATCATCCCAATAGTGTAAAAACAGATGTAAATTTGGGGTGCATACAAAAACCCTGAATCATAAACCTAAACAGATCTTGTAGGATCTGTGGAGTCTAAAATCTGATGTCGCAGGTGTACCACAACAGATAAAGCAGATAAAGAAATCAATGGGTATGTGTCAAGGTAATCAAAATTAGCAGTCATGGTCATTGAGCTTTAGACTGGAAAGAAGATAAGAAGATGAAGGTCCTGTTCTGAGTATACAGTGAAGAAAAAAATCAAAACCTACTTTTGTAAAGCAAGAATTGAGAATAAATCTGCAAGTCAGACTTTATTGAATGTCAGAATACAATTAGACAGAGGATTTCCAAATTCCTTTTCTCTGTTTTAAGTATGGGCAATTTATCTTTTGCTTTGTGACCTTTCACTATCTCCTTCCCCTTTTATTTCTGAATGGGTTTCCAGATGGTCTTCCATCCAATAAACTTCTTCATTTCTCAAAATAGGCAGGGTTCTATTTTTACCAAAACACAATGGACTAGGTTCTTATGTTTTATACAATTGTAACAACTAAGCTAAACACCACATCATAAATATTTAAGTAGTTTATATTCATGTCATCCAATTGTTCTTTAACAACACAATGGAAACACTCTAACAACAACCCAAGTATGAAGAAAATGCCAGGACTAAAAGAAATTAGTCAATTTACTCTAGTGAATTCACTTTGACAGCTTGTAGTTTGAAGATAATTGTTAATTTTCATTGGGTTAAAATTTATGTAATATTGAAGAAAGGCTGCCAATTAAAATAATTTCTTTCTGAAAACCATTTACCTGAAATTGCTGCAAGGAACCACTGAAACTGCACTAACTATAAGAGATTAAACAATAATTCTTTTCTCTTTTTTTTTTTCCATTTGTTTGACATTTTTGCATTTGGCAGTACACTGTGTATTGACAAAGTAATTGTTTCCAATATGCACTCAGTTTGTTAGTCAATTCATGTGTTGCTGGCATGGATCTTCCACACAGTAACAGAGAAGCAAAATTTGAAAACGCCCAGAAACATGTAACTGCAAGCCCATAAAAACTGGCAAGAAGTATGAAGCAGACCTAGTATATGAAATGACTTTGATTTTGTAGGCAAATAGATTTAGTTTGTGGGGTTTTTTTCAGCTTTGCTTTTCCTTACAAACTGCTTTTAGAAGATTTCCATCCAGAGCTTTAAATAACATTGAGTATAAACCTGTATGACCGTTTTCCAAATAAAAGCAGATATTCACTGAAAAATGTGAAATTATGAAAATTATGAAAACAGGCTTAACAAACTCGTGATAAGAGGTAAGCAAGTGGTGCTTCCAGCATCCGATGCTCATCTGGCAGGATCAGTAGATAATGGAGGGCTCAGACAATTAGGTGGCTCTAAGGTCTCCCAGGTTTCTGTTTCTGGAGCAACCCTGTCCCAGAGCTTAACATCTCAAGTTTTCTCTAAGTTGTAGTTCATGAACAGTCCATTCTGTGGACTGTCCTAGGACTAGGGACTTCAAGGTTTCTTGTCACAAGGCCTGAAAAATTAGAGCTGAAAACCCATGGGAGTCCCAGCTGCAGTAGAGGCTCTCTAGGGTAGTTAAGGTAACAACTTTCAGGCTTCTGCACCTCCTGGTGCAGAACTGCCTCCCGTGCCTCAGGGGTGCTGGATAACTCTTGGATTCCTTTAAGGTTTTCATTTCTCAGCTCCCTAGTAACTAGAGAAGTAACAGGAAACCAAAACACAGAAATCCTGAGAAACCTCAAAGCTCTCTGAAATTAATTTAAAATTTTTCAAAATAGACTATGTAATGATTAAGAATATGTTTCTTTACATTTTCCTTCTGCTGGGTATTACTTTTCTATAAAAATGCAGCTTTAAATAGCAAAAGGAATTTTCCAAGGAATAGATAATCTGACCTTTTCCCATGCCCAGTAAGAAACATTTCTCTTCATACTATAAAATATATGTTGAGCAACTTATGCTAAAGAACAGATGGTAAACAACCCAAAAAGTAGAAAACAGACTACTACAAAAACATATACTTTTTCATCTTTTTGATCGTTGCAGACTGCAGATGTGAATATTCTGACCATGGAGAGTATTTCACAACAGGTTAGCATTTTTGAGCTGTCCCATTGACAGCTGTGAAGCTATTCATGGAATCATAGAATCGTTTAGGTTGGAAAAGACCTTTAAGATCGTCAAGTCCAACCGTTAACCTAGCATTTGACAGGTCCACCACTAAACCATGTCCCTAAGCACCACATCTACACATCTTTTCAATACCTCCAAGGATAGTGACCACTTCCCTGGGCAGCCTGTTCCAATGCTTGATAATCCTTTCCTTGAAGAAATTTTTCCTAATATCCAACCTAAACCTCCCCTGGCACAACTTGAGGCTGTTTCCCCTTGTCCTATCACTTGTTACTTGGGAGAAGAGACCAACACCTCGCTACAGCCTCCTTTCAGGTAGTTGTAGAGAGCAATAAGGTCTCCCCTCAGCCTCCTTTTCTCCAGACTAAACAACCCCAGTTCCCTCAGCCGCTGCTCATAAGACACGTGCTCTAGATCCTTCACCAGCTTCATTGCCCTTCTTTGGACTCTCTCCAGCACCTCAAAGTCTTTCTTGTAGTAAGGGGCCCAAAACTGAACACAGTAGTCGAGTTGTGGACTCACCAGTGCTGAGTACAGGGGACAGTCACTTCTCTAGCCTTTCTGGCCACACTATTTCTGATACAAGACAAGAAGCTGTTGGCCGCCTTGGCCACCTAGGCACACTGATGGCTCGTATTCAGCCAGCTGTCGACCAACACCCCCAGGTCCTTTTCCACCAGGCAGCTTTCCAGCCACTCTTCCCCAAGCTTGTAGCGGTGCACGGGGTTGTTGTGACCCAGGTACAGGACCCGACACTTAGCTGTGTTGAACTTCATACAGCTGGCCTCAGCCCATCAATCCAGCCTGTCAAGATCCCTCTGCAGAACTTTCCTTCCCTCAAGCAGATCAACACTCCTGCCCAAGTTGGCATCGTCTGCAAACTTACTGAGGGTGCACTCGATCCCCTCATCCAGATCATTCATAAAGATATTAAAGAGAACAGGCCCCAATACTGAGCCCTGGGGGACACCACTTGTGACTGGCTGCCAACTGGATTGAACTCCATTCAGCACAACCCTTTGTGCCTGGCCATCCAGCCAGTTTCTTACCCAGCGAAGCATGTGCCTGTCCAAGCCATGGGCAGCCAGTTTCTCCAGGAGAATGCTGTGGGAAACGGTGTCAAAGGCTTTACTAAAGTCTAGGTAGACAACATCCACAGCCTTTCCTTCATCCTCTAAACTGTTCACCTTGTCGTAGAAGGAGATCATGTTAGTCAAGCAGGACTAATGACATACAGAGCTACAGGGATACAAGCATGGAAGAGTAAGTCTATAAAGTTCCTCAAGAAGTCTGTTCTGGCACCTTGCCTCAGACAAGGTCAATTTCATCTTTGTCATTCCTGCTTGATGTTTATCGAACCTATTAATAAAGGTGTCCCATGGTAGCAGATACAGTTTTCCCAGCAATTCATTCTGTTTCTTTCAATATCTTTATCATCAAAATGTTCTTCATAATATGTAATCCAAGTTCTTTCATGCTGGAATCTAATCTAATTAACTTCTTATTTTATTCATCATGGACACAGTGAGCAAATTATTCTCTTCCTTTTTGCAAAAGCTTTTTCCATACCAGAAGGTTTGCAAATATGTGTTAAAGACTGGGGACAATGTTTCTTCAGTTTATTTAGAAGTAATCAGACAGAGTTGATAAAAAGCTAGATTTGGACCTAAAATTTAAAACTTAGCAAAATAGTAGCCATAAGAAAAACTATAGTAAACAATGTTAACACATGTCAAAAGCTCATCAACTAAGAGTTTAATGTTTCTGCATGTTGCTAAGCAAAGAGAAGGAGGGGAAAAACATTTCTTGGTGGGGTTCTTTTGTTTTATTTATTTTTTTTTTAAATGCTAATCTTTTTATTGAAAGACAGCAAAACAGCAATCTTGGACCTCAGAACATTTAGTAAAAACTAGGGTTTTTTTGGCAATTACTTTCAACAGAACATTTTTGACCAGACATATTACAAAGATTTATAAGAGAATGTCCCTGTCCATCTTCATCAGCTCCTGAAATTTTTAAATCTTCCTCCAGCAACAAAACAATAAACTTTAATTTTAGCTGAGAACTTCACCATGTGTTTTAAGTATGTGCATGAAACACTCACTAAAACTTTAGAGACAGAGCTATTTTTGAAACTGTTGGAAATTTCAAGTTGTGCCTCTGCTTACAGCTGTCTACTTAGCTAGTTTTTCATGAAAGGAGCCAACGACACATCTGTTAGATGGTCTGCAGTGATTTATATTTCATTCAGGGATGCACTGAAAGCACATATGTTTGAACAGAGAAAATCTTAGCTTATTTCAGAAAAATCCAACCTAAAAATATAGGTAGGAATTTATATCAAATAAAATGACTGGGGCAAGGGAGGGACCAAACCAAAAACCCAGGAAGAAAACTCTCAGGTGAACATTTTGTCCTTGCCTCCATATATACATCTCCCTTGCTGACGCTTTCTAAATTAGAAACAACTATCACAAATCTCAAAAAATAAACCCTGAACTATCATAAATCTCAAAATTGGTAACAATTAAAGGCATAGCTTAGTTTTGCTAAATTCTATACATAGAGCTTGTCCTAAGCATATTCTTAAGAATCATAACGTTTATAAGCTTTAAAATATCAGTGAAGTTAAAATATGAAATTTATGTGCATTGTAAAATAAAATATAAGGCACCATAACAACCATACGTATTCTAGGCACTTGAATTATATGCCTAAAGTGTCAGACTGTCCTGACTCCAATGCCAGCAGAATTTTATCCAGAGAGCATTCAGAACATCTAAGTTAGTATGCATGAATATATTCTATAGTTTACATTTTCTCTGCTCTGACGAGCTAGTGAAGCTTGCCTCTTACTACCCTTGCTGAGCTCTGGATATTCTTAGTAGCTTCTAAATATATTATCACAACACACACAGAAAATGTGCCCAGCATCAGCGCGTAGAAGAGCTCCCTCATGCCTTATTTACAATCTTTTCTTACTTTAAACAGGATCAATCTCAAACTAGAGAAACCCAAGGACTATTTTCTTGCAAATTAACTTTCATTAGCTATAAAGGTCTGAAAACACTAACAGAACTCTTACCAGATATTGCCCTTTCATTACAGAAAGAAGCAGAAGAGCCAGCTTCCCTTTGCCTCACTAGAAACCCAGCAAACCCAAATCCCCACAATCTACCGCTAGCATAATCAAGTTAAACATCTTGAGGACACCTTAAACACGGGGTATGTCACAAATGACTTCACTGGCCAAAGGAATTTGGAGAAAAAAATGCCGGGAGAAACTGAGACAGCCATTAGTTTTATTGTCAGTATTAACCTTTAAACATTTTAAGCCCCAAACGTTCTCCTGAATTATCATATGGAACATCTGTATTTTTAATGATTTCCACTATTGATAGGATAGTCTTATAAGCACTGAGCAACCTTTTTTACAAATCCATGTTTTTCTTACCACTCTTCATAGACATTATAGAAAAGTTTTAAATGTCATATTTGATTTGTATTTTATTTGAAATGGAAATAAGCAGCCCACATAGGTTTAATAATTTATTTAGTATTTGGTTTGAAACATTAGGTCACACAGTTTGGATGTCAAAATACCCTCTTTGGAACTGAACTCTTTAGTAAGTCTTAAATGTAGCTATTCCTACAGTCATTCCGAGGCAAATTGTTTTTTCTCCTAGGCTTTGCTTGCCATGGGACAATTCCAAATTTGATCTTGTGGCTGAACTCCCTTGATTCCTTTTTTGGTGCAGTCTTTGTACAAATCTAAAATAATGTGAAAAAGTGATTTTTCCCTTCCAGCCACTGCATTATTTCCTAATGAAAGACTGCAGCATTCTTTTAGTGCTGAGCTTCGCTTTAATTAGTTAGACAAATACAACAGGTCTCCAACTTACCTTCCCAAAGCAGACTCAGAGTTTGCTAGATAGACAACCACAGCTGAATTTGGTCCCAATCAGATTCCACCATCAAACTGCAGAACCTGTAGAAAGAAGTTTATTAGGGACAGGGGGGCTGTGTGAAGCCCCCGTAATGCAGGAGGACACAGTTAGTGACCTGCTGTGCCAGTTGGACACCCACAAGGCTGTGGGCCCAGATGGGATTCACCCCAGAGTAATAAAGGAACTGGCAGATGAACTTGCCAAACCACTCTCTATTATCTACCGGCAGTCTGGGTTAACTGGAGAAGTTTCAGCTGACTGGACATTAGCAAACGTAACGCCCATCTACAAGAAGGGTCAGAAGGATGATCCAGGGAACTATAGGCCTGTCAGCCTGACCTCGGTGCCAGACAAGGTGATGGAACAGATCATCCTGAGTGCCATTACACGGCACATGCAGGACAATCGGGGCATCGGGGCCAGACAACATGGATTCATGAAAGGCAGGTCCTGCTCGACCAACCTGGTCTCCTTCTATGACCAAGTGACCTGCTTAGTAGATGAGGGCAGGGCTGTGGATGTAGTCTATCTAGACTGCAGTAAGGCATTCGACACTGTCTCCCACAGCACCCTCCTAGACAAACTAGCTGCCCGGGACTTGGATGGGTGGACTCTTAAATGGGTTAAAAACTGGCTGGATGGCCAAGTCCAGAGCGTGGTGGTGAATGGGGCAAAGTCCAACTAGCGGCCGGTCACTAGTGGTGTTCCCCAGGGCTCAGTTCTGGGGCCGGTGCTGTTCAATATCTTTATAGATGATCTAGACGTAGGGATTGAGTGCACCCTCAGTAAATTTGCAGATGACACCAAACTGGGTTGGAGTGTTGATCTGCTGGAGGGTAGAAAGGCCCTACAGAGGGATCTGGACAGGTTAGATAGACGGGCCGAGACCAACAGCATGAGGTTCAACAAGAACAAGTGCCAGGACTTACACTTTGGCCACAATAACCCCCTGCAGCGCTACAGGCTGGGGGAAAAGTGGTTAGAAAGCGGCCCGGCGGAAAGAGAAAGAATCACAGAATCACAGAATGTTAGGGAATGGAAGGGACCTCGAAAGACCGTCTAGTCCAAATCCCTGCCGGAGCAGGATTACCTAGATCATGTCACACAGGAACACGTCCAGGCGGGTTTTTGAACGTCTCCAGAGAAGGAGACTCCACAACCTCTCTGGGCAGCCTGTTCCACTGTTCAGTTACCCTCACTGTAAAGAAGTTTTTCCTCATATTTATGTGGAACCTCCTGTGTTCCAGCTTGCACCCATTGCCCCTCGTCCTGTCAATGGATGTCACTGAGAAGAGCCTGGCTCCATCCTCATGACACTTGCCCTTTACATATTTATAAACATTAATGAGGTCATCCCTCAGTCTCCTCCAAGCTAAAGAGACCCAGCTCCCTCAGCCTCTCCCCATAAGGGAGATGTTCCACTCCCTTAATCATCTTCAGATCTGGGGGTGCTGATCAACAGGTGGCTAAACATGAGCCAGCAGTGTGCCCAGGTGGCCAAGAAGGCCAATGGCATCCTGGTCTCTATTAGGAATAATGTAGCCAGCCGGTCTAAGCAAGTGATCGTCCCTCTGTACTCGGCCCTGGTGCGGCCGCACCTTGAATACTGTGTTCATTTCTGGGCCTCGCACTTCAAGAAAGACGTTGAGGTGTTGGAGCGAGTCTAGAAGAAGGCAACCAAGCTGGTGAAGGGTCTGGAGGGTCTGACCTGTGAGGAATGGCTGAGGGAGCTGGGGTTGTTTAGCCTGGAGAAGAGGAGGCTCCGAGGTGACCTTATTGCAGTCTACAATTACCTGAAGGGAGGTTGTAGCGGAGTGGGAGTCAACCTCTTCTCCCAGGCAACCAGCGATAGGACAAGAGGACATAGCCTCAAGCTTCTCCAGGGGAGGTTCAGGTTGGTCATTAGGAAGCATTTCTTCTCAGCAAGGGTCATCAGACATTGGAACGGGCTGCCCAGGGAGGTGGTGGAATCACCATCTCTGGATATGTTTAAAAGACTGGACATGGCACTTAGTGTCATGGTCTAGTTGACAGGGTGGTGTGAGGACAATGGTTGGACTCGATGATCCCAGAGGTCTCTTCCAACCTGATTGATTCTGTGAAATTCTGTGAAGTAGAATTACTCTAAGTGTGCCTAGTAATTAGAAAAGAACACAAGTAGCTGGAAGAAAATTGCTAGGAAGGGAAACAATTTAATATAGAAACGAAAGTTTGCTACAAAGCAGACTCAGAAAAGAGCAAAACCAAAACAGCATGAAAGCAACAGAGCATACCGTCTTCCCATGCTTTGCAGTCAGGAGGTTGAGTCGGGTGCACTTCTGCCATGTATGAGTGTGATGGAAGTTTTCCAGATATTGCAAAGGTGACTTTGTTGTTCGTGGGAGATATATTGCAGCATACTTGGTTGTAGCATTCACAGCAGAACTTACTGTAAGCTTCCCCATAGTTCAGCAGAAGGGTCGGTCTGAAGGAGCCTTTTGCCCTGCTCCTCTATCATGAGAACAAGGGTTTAGTGCTAAACACTACAAGCAGCAGAAATAGATCCCAATGCCAGGGGAATTTAAATGATCCTGGGTAAAGCTGTGAACAGTGCTCTATAAATCATGGGCAAAGGTTATAAAAAATAATTCAGATCATTCTTTCCTTAATCCCAAGCCCAGTCATCAAGTAATAAAGTACAGCAGCTATTTCCTAAAAACAGATTTTACCTTTTTTTTCTTTTTCCACAATCACCCACTTAGTGGATAAAGGGAATGCAATATATATATCTGGAGTCTAGTAAAGGACTTGATACGTTACCTTGCAGAATTCTATTGAAAATTATTTTCTGATGACTTGAAGAGCATTGTCATGTGGATTGAGAACTGACTGTAAGATAAAGGCTCAAAACATTAAATTTTGAGTGTAGGGGGGAATATTTAATAGCGTTCTGTAGAGATTCATTCAGTTTAATGTCTTTATTAATAACATGGATGTGGTAGTAAAAATATGTTAATGAAATACGCAGGTGAGAATAAATTACAACTTGAGTTGAACACCAGAGAGCATAAAGGCATAACACAAATGGGACTGAGTGAGATTAAGGAACCAGGCAGAAAATTACAAAATGAGATTCAAATAGGAAAATTACAAACTCATATGTTTGAGGAAAATAATGTAAAATAGAGATATTCAAATAGACTGAAAAGCTGGGATGAAGTGTAATGCTGAAAGAAGACCTCATAGTAGTAGTTTATTGAAAATTGAGTAAAAGCTTACAGTGTAGCATGGGTCAGATCATTTTAGTTCTGTTTGAGGCTTCCTTCTACAGATGGTGAAGAAAGTGTAGCAGCTCTGACTTTGGTACTGCAGCCGACAGACTCATTGGACACAGGAAAATGGGACCTCTTTAAAAGTTAAAAAAAATAAAAAGAGAAAAAAGAAAAAATTATCAGTGCTCAATTCTCATAACTGAAAAGATAGTGACAGAATGAAATCATACACTCATTTGTCTTGGCAATGACATAACTAGAACCATCACCACTACCACCACCAAAGTACCACACATCAGGACGACCCAAGGACTCAGCTCTGAGAAATGGAAGGGAGAAGATCCACCACAAGCAAGCCGTAGTTTGATTTATTTGTGTAGCCAGACTGCTTTGCTTCTCTGGTCCTTTGATGAAGAAGGGATCATGTGATTTTAGATTAGATGCTGACTATATCATGTGATTTCAGATTATACTGAATACTATACAGTATATTTCATTCATCTGAGCCTGTTCCTTGACATGCCAGAAATCTGGGACTCTACACATATGTTTTTCAAGACTAGAAGAAAAAACTGATTTTGGGAACTTATTGGAAGGTGTCACAATATGTCAGTAAACCAACTGTGTGCAGGATGATAGAAAAGCCACCTTTCTTCCTTGAAAAATACACAGAAGACAAAGTATCTCATGTCTTAAAGAACTAGCAAACATGGAGCTGTAAGTTATTTTAACAACAGTTGCTTTATTCAGCAAGTTTGACTTCTGCTTCTTTTATTCTCCACTTCAAATTGGTGTCAATTCTTATCCTCCCTCCTGTACCTAAATTAATAATTCTGAATCAGAAACAGGTATTTTCTCACATATAATCATTAGCACTTGTTAAAGGCCTTCACATGCTCTAGACTCTGTCTTGTTGAGATTATTAAATGAATCACTTACCTTCTGGTTATTTTTCAATTTGTTTGAAGATGGCTGCAATTAAATCTCTTTTATGAAAGAGATGAATTCCCCTAACAAGGAGCAGTCTGCAGCTCAGACCTCCAAGTATGCTCTCCATGATCCCAAAGCAGCTTATGTCACACAAGCTGTAGAGAGGAAAGAGTTTCTATTCAGCTTTTTCCCACAGTGCTCGCCAGCCTTCAATGCTTTTGCCTCCATGAACTCTTCTGTTTCATTTGAAATTCCTACATATCTTTCTGATGCTGAGAGTTGTTCACATCTAAACATATTTAGTTTGGTTGCTCACTGTAAACAAGACTATGAGGTAAGGAAGAGAAGAGTCATTTACGTATGGCCTATCCATTCTTTTGTCCTGTGTGCTCAGACAACGAGCACCATGAAAACTACTTGGAAGTCAGCTAGTTCAGACTTATGGCATACTGTCTGGCAAGTTGACAGCTGTAATTGTTGCATGCTGGTTCAGAAAGTATTAAACTGATGGGGATGCAAAATAGAACAGTGACAAGGAAAAACAGCCTAGATAAGAAAATTAGTGCATGGCTTTGAAGGGGTTTTTTGGGGGATAGGAAGGGAGCTGTTGGCATTATGTTGTTTGTTTTTATGCTTACAAGTGCGTTGCTTTATCGCTCTTACCAGCTTTTCTTCTCTTTGATGTAAATAATTTTTCAATCAAAAATAAAAATGTATTTTATTTTGGGGTTAAGACAGGAAATGTTGACATCTCTTGATATAATGGGGTTTTGAGAAGCAAATTTCCATGTTTTTTGACTTTCAGTGTATAAATTCAAGGGGTTTAGATGCAGGTGATATACTTGATCTCTTTGGAAGCTTGAAAACAGATTGTTACTTTGCATAATCTAGTTATCGATATCTAGTAATGAGTAACTATGTTAATTGCAGAAAAACATTTCTAAAATAAAACTGTGAACATACTGAATTGTTTTTGCACGGTTTATCGGCAGAAATTACTTTGGGTTCCTCTTAAACACTATTTCTTCACCTCTCAAATATGAGAAATCATTTAATCAGGAATGTGGTAGTCCCAGGCAGATGTCTTGATACCACCTCAGTAAGGTAGGCTGGTAGTCAAGGCTGAAAGTAGAAACCTACCATACACTGGTGCTGTGGCTATTAGTAAGGTGGTTTGAAGCTGCAAAGCACTATTTAAGTGCTAAATACTTATTCTGTCTTGAGCTAAGATACGTACTACATTTTGAGTACTAGTGTTGGTCTTGTTGCTCAGATATTGTCTTTCTCTATTAATAAAATTCTGAGAGAGCACACACACTGTAGGTAGAATTTAAAATTTGCATATATCCATCCATTCTGGAAATAGCATTGGACTTTGTTCATTACCTTTCCCAATATTATTAGCTCTTATTACTGTAGTGAATATACAGAGTGTTCCAAAGTAATTGTACGCTACCATACATTCTCCAAAACAGAAAATTGAAAAAAAACCTCAAGAATGAGGTACTAGTATTCACAAAGAACAAAAACATCCAAAAAAACCCTAAACTCTGTGTCCTCATTTAGCCTGCACCCAGGGCTAAACAATAAACAGTTTTTCTATCACCCCATTTCCCTTCCCCAAATGAGGAAGGGAATTGGGAAAAGGAGGGAAACTTGTAGGTTGAAGTTTAACAGATTTCATAAATAAAGAAATCAATATAAACAACAACACAAAAGAGACAAAACCATACTTATCTACAGAGCACTGGCAAGTTGCTCCAGGAATCACAATCATGGCAAAAGGGAAGAAAGCAGGAAAATACCCACCTCTTCCCAGCAAACCCTCCCTTTTACAGTGAACTTGATGTCAATGATATAGTACACACCTGTGGGCCAGCCTGGGTCAGCTGCCCTGGATTTAACTGCTGAGGGCCTTGGTCACCATGGCTGGCCACGAACTGAAACCAAATCCCAATGAAACCAGGACACTGCCTTAAACTTCCAAGTGCAAAAGTAGGACTAGTTTCTCTGTATCACATACTTTAGACACAACTGAGACATGTAGGGAAAAAACAAATCTTTTATCCAGATTGCAAGTTTCATCAGTGTCTATGACAGTTATCCAGTTTTAAAATACATGCTTAGGTCCTGGAGTCATGTGATATGAAAAGTGTATGACTTTTCTGGGAGTGATTAAAATATTGAAATGACTGAACTAAGTTCTAGTAGTCTATTATCTTCTTTTATCTTTAATTATTGTTTTTTTTTAATTATATCATACGTTTTCTACCACTCAGCTGCACTGTTCCAAGGATATTAAAAATGTATCTTCTCCCAAATACGTCTTGAACATTTTTCACAAACTGGTGTCAGAAGCTACTTGGGGAAGACTGTGCTAACTCGTTGTCCTGTTGCTAGGTTATCTCAAACAACAATCTCTCTCAAACAACAATGACACAGATTTAAAGTTGGCTCAGATAATGTTTGCAAACACAAATGCCTCTTTCTTTTCCTTGGATACCTATACCCTTCTAGCACTCCAATCAAAACTAGCTGTTCCTTCTTGATTTGTGTAATATGCAACTATTTCTATGGAGTCAAGACCATTATTTTCCAGTTAGTATTTTAGAAACTGAAACTTTTCCAATATCATCACTATGGTAACATATTTCAGATTCTTCAATTCACAAATAATAGATATTGTTTAAAACACTTGTTGATTTGTTAAAATTCCCCAAATGCTTCTCTAGTTGTTTTCTATTTTTGTTCATTTGAAAAAAACACATTAGTGTTCTTTGGATAGGCCTTACTAGTCATATTTTGTATTCTTTATGAAGTGACCTTCCACCCAGTTGTTTGAGTTCCTTATGTTCCTTTCTTTTGAGATTGGCGTTGTTACCATACACGATAATGATGATGAGACAGTCTAAGGATGAAACATAGGAAGGCAATTGGCCTGTATTATTAAACGAATGGGAAATGATCAGTTAAAGCAGCAAATTATTAGGAAGGCACACATATTTTACTTGCAAATAAGGCACAAATTGGCAAGTAAACTTGGGCAGGTTTTTATACTATTGAAATGTTATGTTAGTACTTTGTGAACATTTGCAGGATGAGTCCATGCACCAAAACACTCCTGCTATAAGGAGTCCTGGGAGATTATTTCTGTAAGGAAGAAACAGAAATACTTCTCTAATGAAGGAGATACTACGAACTTGTCAGAAATATTGTTAAATTAGTGGACATATGCTTTCTATTAGCTACATATCTTGTGGTAAATAAATTTAAATTTATTTAAATATCAGAGCAGTGTGTAGCGAACTTAATGGAAATTTATATTAAAATCAAAGTTCAAGCTCCTTTTTTCAATATTTGATTGTGCATGCTCCACATTCTCAGCTTTTACTTTTAAAGCAATAAAGCATCCATTGAAGTATACAGTAATCATCTTTTCCCCTCATTTTATTGTTCCTGACCATTTTTCAGATAATTTAAAAATATTAAATCCTCAATTTTGAGATCTGAAGATTAATTAATGCTTTATGGGTTTGTCTCCTGAAGCAAAAAATCTCTGTGTTTGAGGACATGAAGGCAACTTAGAGTAGGGAAAAGCCTCTGACAGGGCTAATGCTGTTGCAGTTCTATTCCTGTAAGACATGAAAGGAACTTCAGGTTTTAGAAGTGAGGAGAAATGGATTTGAGACAGAGGTAGCAGCAAGAATCCCAGATTGTTACCAATCCTTTTCAGCATGTCCCTTCAGATAAAAAGCCAAGATTTGGGGAAAAGGACGATGTAGGGCAAAGATGAAGAATTATGAGAAAGGGTAAAAAGAAGGATCTAAGAAATACAGTCAAATGTCAAAGAGATCCTTGCAATAAATAAGGAAGTAAATGGAAATCCATGCTATATATTGTCTGATGACAATACACTAAATATGTGAAAAAGTATAACAGCAATAAACAGGAAAATTAACACACTTAATAGCCCATGCCACATATATTATAGAATTATTTTTTTTAAGTCAGCAGATATGTTCAGCATTGATAGAGGTTGTAAAAATCAAGTTTTTAATTATTAAAAAATATGTTTATAGCATTTGGGATTACAAAGGAAAAATAATTACATCCAAAAGACATGCTTAAAGTGATGTGATTCTGTCTTTCCAAATTCTTCAGACAGGACAGAACAGTAAATCAGGCTGTGAACTCCCCCATTACTCTAATGAGATTATAGACCCAAACTTGAAGACAGCAGTAACCTTTTGTTCTTCTCTCACATCCTCAAAATTACAGGAGAATTTGGTTGAATGACAAGAGGAATCGCTGTAAAACTGACATTCCCTCCTGCACAGGTGCACTACCAAACTGTAAGTATTACGTTATTCATTGACATGAGGATTTTCTTTCCCTCCCTCCTGTGGTTAGCACGTCTAGCACACACTCTGTTAGTGATCTAATATTTGCCATCTAAAGTTTAGATGATGCAATTTATTTCAGTTAGGCAGAGAATATACCAGAATCTAAAATACAAACTACCTTTGACTACACTAAGGAGAACAATTTTTCATTTATGAACAGTTAATCATAACACTTTTTATTTATGCTGTGATATTTTTCATGGTATCTTTTAATCAAATTAATTCATCATAACATTTCTTTTGTGATGAATATCAAGACACATAACGGATTGTGCATCATGTTTTTTACAGGATAAGTCACCCTCTGGAAGATAACAAAGAGAGCATTCCATATGAGAGGGACTGCTAAACATTACTGTCTGTACTGTGTTATTCTCCCTATCTATCAAATATGTGATAGCAGTATCACACAAATGCTATGCTATTGTCCCAGCCTACTTCTCATAAAACCTCTCCTTTTCCACTGCTCCGCACACTATTCAACTGTTATATAAGAGCATAAATGTTGTAGGCACTTTTATTTATATTCTGCTGTCAAAGGCAACAGTTTTGTAAGATAGAAACTACCACTTTTCAACCATTTGCCCTACTTTTCCATTAGTAATATATCCAATTTTCTGTTACATATAAATTTAACAAAGGTAATCATCTGAGATGAAAATGTTACATATGGAAAGAAGGGCTACTTTTTTTTTTTTTAAATGTTGAGAGGTACATTTTTTTGGAGAGCAAAGAGAGACTTGATCTCTGTTAAGAAGTTTGGTAATCATTTCTTTGAAACAGTCGAGTGTCCTCACTCTTTTGACTAGACAAGCTAACTTGCATTGGCCAAATGCAGAAGGGATACATTTGTATGGGTCCATGTGGGTGGACAGGAAGAGAAGAAAGAGGAAAGTGAATGGGTTTTGCCCTATTTAAATCCTAGAAGATGATCGTTTTAATTCATTGTACTAAAATGAGTTCAATTTAACCTTTCCTACTCGCAAACATGATCCAAGTCCTAAATCAATGAAAATGTTTGTTTCTTATACTTTATGTTCAAAATCAGAAATGTAACTAAGGCTGATGCAATCTAATGTATATATTATATTCCCAGTGTATTTATTTTTCTTCCTTCAGTTGTTTGTCATGTACCATGGTACAAAGTTTTTTGAGTGGTGAAAAAATTAATACATGAAAGAAAATAATAAAAGGAGAAAAAAACAGAACCAGGTTTTGATATTGCTAGTAAGTCAGAGAACGTGGATGATATTTACTACATGGATTTTCATCATATAGTAACGATATTTTTACTGCATATTTTAGGGATTTTTATTGTTCCATAGAGCGGTTCAAGAAACAGTGCAAAAATTACCTGTAGTTCCTGAATTTCAAATAGTGAACCTCAAGTGACATAGAATTATTAGTGATCAGAGAAGTTTCTCAACACAAAGACCAGAAGAAGAATATTCAATCTTTTGAAATGAAACCCATCTTGACATAGAACACTAAGTGCAAGGTAGTCTCATATCTCCAGTAAATTAATGTCTCCTAAGAATTCTTTTTGAAGATGCATGGTTATTTCTTAATCAACATTATTTTGTTCATGGTTTCTGAAGAAATTGGCAAAGCTTTTCAGAAGGCAGAAAGTTCACCTAGTTTCTAAGCTTGAGACCAAAGTTTATTTTTGCTATCTGAATTTGATTTGATAGTACTGGGAAGTTGTCATCATCTGCTACTATCTTAGGAGATTTGTCTCGCCATGTGAAAAATAAAGGATGAGCAGAATGTGCAGATTGTTGAAGAAAATTCACCTGTATATGCTACTTTGATTTTAATGAAAAAGGAACAGATAATATAATGAGCATTAATAAACCCTCACAAACATTTTCCCCATTAAAAACTGAGGCTAACAAAAGTATTTTTCAAAGAAGAAAGATATATGTGACAACAACACTTTTGGAAATGAGAGCATAAATTTGATGTTGTCAGAAAGCAGACTTTCTGACTTCTAAAAGAGGAGGGGGGTGTGGAGTATATTTTCTATGACAATTTTGTTTTTTTGCAATTTATAACAGTATTTTATTGAATAGGGAGAAAACTCATTTAAAGACCTGCCGTGGTTCATAGCTATTTTCATGTAAGAGAGAAATCTGAAGACAAACTTTCTAAAGCAACTTGTACTGGCACACTGAATACTGGGGTTAAAAAAATCAAAAAAATATTAACTCCATTTTTGCAACAGGAGACTGAATTGCTAACCTGCCTTCTGTTTTTCACTCCCCAGATTCCTGGGGTTACATTTGTAAATACAGGCCCTTAGAAATGTTGCTTAAAAATGAAAAAGTTGAATCTCCTTTTCAGTTTTTCTAGTCTTTTGTGCATCTGGCTACTGCAATGGCATAAAAAGGAATTTACCCTCTCCAGCTTTTACATCAGAAAGAGAAAGGTGTTTCTACATTTTTCTGCCTTTTCGCTCATAAGCCAATGCAGTGAATGTACATAGCAAAGATCTGAGCAGGTCATCTACATGGGACAGCACAGTGAAACTACCTACCTGGGACCTCAAGAAATAACATCTGCCTTCTCCAGTTTATTTGACATCTTTGGGGAATGGGGCAATTAAGACTCTTGGGTTCTTTCTTAATTTAACAAGTTTGTCTGTCTCATTTTAAGGTTAGCTTTTTAAAAGTCTTTTTTTACTCTGTAAAGAAAAACAAGGGATCTCAAATCTTGTCATTTAACTCTTGACAGTGTGAAAACAGTCAGCCTGTCCAGATTTTTGCTAGAGCTCAGTTTTAATGTGTTTGAACAAGCCTGATGAATGTAGAAAAAAATCCAAAACTTTAAAAGAGAATAATTGCACTTGACTCTATTTTGCGATGTTCCCTGAATGCTCATGGGTTTTATTTAATGGAGATGAATTTGATCATGGAGGTCAGTAGCACAAAGACTCAAAATTATTTTGTTTTGGATTTTTTTTCTGTGATTGCATGAAACTGTTTTTCACAGTACTGAAAAGTTATAAAGCTGCATTGTATTTGGATGAAAGAAAAAACTTAAATATCACCTATAAAATATTAGCACCTGCAAAGATATCAGATTCTTAATCTAATGTATCAGTCAGAAATTTACATAAAATAACTACGAGAAAGGAAAAAACAAGATAAATATATACATGGGTATAAACCCACAAATATATGTATATGCAGAAAAAGAGGATTTTACAATGAGTATCTGGTTCATATCCAGGGTTGTTCGAATGACTTGAAGCTCTAACTTTTACTGTCTCTCTCTAGTGTGTACCGTTTGCAAATGGAAAGTAAAAGCATATCGCAAATTTTTCTGCTAGCAGCAGCACCTGAAACAGTAGCTAAGACAAGGATTTAGCACTAGCATCTCTATCCTCTTCGTATTTCCTCCTCTCAGCTTCCTTTCTTCCCAGTAAGTTAGTCACAGAGGATAAAAGAATGTAAGAAAAATCACTTTTACATTGTGATGAGTCTGTTCAAGCCACTTAGGTTGGCTTTGAATAGCACTGCTCCAGGACTGAAGGAGAAAGCAGCAATAACAAATTCAGGAAAGAATCAGTCGTTCACTTGCCACCACCTTTTCTTATCTCCACCACCCTTTCTTATCTTCCTGCTCAAAGATTTACCATTTCCTTAGATATGCCAGAAGATAGACTGGATAAAAGGCAAGGCATCTGGTTTAATTTGGCTGAGATTCATGACTTTAGATCCTCCGAGATCTATTTAGGAAGACTTGTGTTCTCTTTTTGCATCTTTTCTACCTGTTGAAAGGTAACTAGAAGCACCTAATCCAACTTCTTCCTTAGTTGCTATTCCTTTCTTAATTAAGGAAATTAAATATTTTTGAAAAGGAAATGTCTCTACTCATTATACAAATAATTAGGATCTTAATTCTCACGCCAAACTTAGCTGTGTTTTCTTCTGAGCCACTTTCAAATTCTGCTTTATCAGGCTGGGAGGAGTGCAAATGTACAGCCTACAGTGCTTGCTATATCTTTACTGTAGATAAAAGGAAAAGAAATCTCCTTGATCCTGTTTGGTGTGTCAGGGGAAAAAAAAAACAACCAAATCCTGCCTACTTTAGTCCTTTTCTTCAGATAAAAGATGTTAATGAATTCAAAAACCCACACGTATATATTCTAGTATGCTCTTGTTCAGACCACCCCTTCAAGCTCCATTATTTTCATCTGCAACCACATTCTTGCTCTGTCAAAGCCAATAGTATGATTTGTGTTGGTTTTTTAAAATGTAAATATATTGTTTTAAATAGGGGACTTTGTTATTGTAATAATATTCATCATCCTGATGTTTTTCCATTTTTCTCCGTAAATTTTTCCTTCTTGTTTGGAACAGAATGTTTTCCTGGCAGATCTCTACTTCTAATTTGTTGACAACTTTTCTTTATTTACATTAATACTCTGTTTACAACAATTACCATAGCTCACTCTAGCTAAACATTGAGGCCTGAAAAAATTGTTGTCTACCTCCCATTACTAAAACTACAAATCATAGTGAATAATGTAACTTCAGCTCCAACGTGGAAGTATTATTTCAAAGTGAATGACAATAATGATCATTAAATTACATGACCCAATTCTCTTCTGACTTTTATGTTTTCCTGTAAATCAGGAGATTGTGTTTTTAATACCTTCAGACAGAAATAAGACACAGATCCCCATGATTATAGACTATTTAGTTCAGCTTGAAAGCTGAGAGAGGCAATATGAGGGACCGGACATAGGTCTTGTGGTATTTCAGCGAGCTCACAATACCCACTTCCTCAGCCCCTTGGGCAGCAAACAACCAGTGTCCCTTCACCACACAAAAGCAACATCCCAGACTCCCTTCCTACCACCTCCAGCAGAAGGCTGAGACCTCTCAGTGGTCATGAGAAGGCATGGGGGTCTCTGACAGTGCCTTCCTCTCTTCTTTGGAGAAGCTTTCAGATTAAAAGGGAGCATGCTATGCCATAGATTTTGTGTAGGAATCCTGTTTTATTACAAATATAGCATTCCTTGCTTTTAAAATCTCCCCCTGATCCTTTTCCCCAACAAAGTAAACAAACATAGTGGTTATAAAGCCAAGTACTGAGGTTGGGAAACATTCCTGTAGCCTTCAACAACTTTATGCCTTCGGTTTTGAGCCTCTGACATTATTTTCTTGCCTCCTATTTACTGTCTCTTTGCCTGGTTGTTTTTGCTCATGTAAATTTTAATTTCTTAGGTGTTGTTCAGGTCATTCCAGCAGTAATGAGAGTTAGTTGCTCACTGTGGGTGGAATCGTCTGAGATTTCAATAACGAACATCTCCACTGATTAAACGTGAATTGTTTTCTTTTAAATGCTTTGGCCAACATTGGATATGATTTTGTGTGTGGAAAAGAAATGGACAAAAGAGTGTACAGAATGCAAAGACAAGGTAACTTCCTATTCTGGAGGGTAGGCTTTTGGTAAAACCATGTTTATTCACAGGACTTTGTGGAGGAGCCCATTAGAAGTGTTTGATGAAACTTGAATTTAGCTTCTTGCAGAGACAGGTGAAATTGAAGTTTCTAGTTCAGAGGAAATTTCATTCATTCCTTCCCTCAAAAAAAGAAGAGAAAGAAGAAGAGAAGACTGTAATCAGAATGTAATATCAATTTTCCTCTTAAATCTGAACTCCTTTCACACGGATTACCCAAACCACCCAAGGGTATTTGAGCATTGTTTTTCCTTGCTAGTTGTTTTGCTTTGTTTTTTTATTTTTTTTTTTAATCGATGCTCCATCCTTAAACAACAAAAACATCTTTTGTCATCAACACATCTTGTACCATGCCTGGACAATACCCAGATAACAGAAAATCTCCCAGCATGATCTTTTGTTAACATCAATACATTGATATCAGTAAAGACTCAGATATTATGACAGTTGTGCTTTCTGTGCCTGAGAAACCACAAGGCAGAAGACAAGCTGCAATAATCATTTGGGTCAGGGCTTGTGTCAATGGAAGCACGACGAACTTTCAAAGGAAACATCAGGCAGTTTAGGTTAGGCTCAAAAGAGGTAAGGAAAAAAAAGAGGACTAGCTTTCTTGGCCTTTTGGCAGAGGGATAAAAAACTTCCAGTGAAGTGATAGGAAATTCCTATGGGGATATATCCTGACTTAAAAGAAAGACATTTCAAATGCAATGGTTTTAAAAAGAATTTAAAATGAATTTATAACTACAAACTTGAAGCCAGAATTATTTCTGAGATTGTATGTCAACAGATATTTACAGTATGTTGTGGTCAAGCTCATAGATGGTAGTAAAAATTCAGATTGGTAGTATGAAGGTATCATTGCAACTATATACTTAGACTTTTTTTTCCTAAAACGTTTTGTAATGTTAACATTGTATTTAATCAAAGAGGACATTTCCTGTGAAATTGAAGGCAATGGTAAGTTAAAAGAACCTCAGCTTGAGTTGGCAGAAAGCAATTTAGTTATTTTTGTGGTGCTGATGTATTGCCAAGGTCACAAACAAGACTGATTTATACAGGAAATATGAGTTAGAAAGGCTATTTAAGGGAGCTGTAAATACTTTGATTAGATGTGCCTAGATGGATTTATTTCTTCCATCAGCTGCACTGAAAAACTATGATTTACCGGTAATCTTATTGCACAATTCTGTGATAGAGTATTTGATAACTTTTCTCGAAAATAAATTATTTCCCCTATATTCTGCAAATTAAACTGATATTCCAAGTAGATTATTCAGAATTTAAAAAGATGTCCTGGAACTCTGCTCATCCAAGGGTCACATCTGCTAAGGAGTGCCCAGCATAACAGAAACAGGGTCTGGAAGGGTCAAAGAAGTCTTTTACACGGGTGGCTGTTAATGGGAATGTCCCCTAAGCATTGGATAAACAGCGGTGAAACACACAGCTTAAAAAAACAAATAAATTACCACACCCAATATGCTTCTTTACCAACAATACTCTTCCAAGTATCTTTTCTCATGATTACCTCTTCATTGTTGAGAAACATTTCGCTACCCAACCTAGCCAAATACTACCTGTAATATGGCCCACCATCGGTTTTTACTCATTTTCCAAGGATTCAGTCAAAATGTTCTAATTGGTACATTTGAGGCAGAAAATGACAAGCATTTATCTCAAAAACCTTGGTATGAAAAGATCTCCAGAGTGGAATCACCTCTTTCGCCTCCTTAGTAATTTGCTTAAAGATGAAATTTGGGTCCCAGTTTTGTGCAGTTAAAATCAATGGCAGTTGGGTTGCATAGCTGATCTCAGCAAAGGAAACAAGGCACGCATTCATAACAGCACACAGCTAAAATTGCTGCCTCTGCTTCAAGTACAATATTCTCATTTTTCAAAGCTTCTCCAAGCCTGAGGCAGGACATGAGTTGGTGTGAAGGAAAGGAGAGTGTCAAGTGTCCTGCTAAATGGGTCTCTCAGAAAAACCCATGATCACCTGGAAGCAACCACCTCCTCCACTCCCCAGGCTTCCCTACAGGTAGGAAGCTCAACCTCAACAGAAATTACTGAGTAGGTGACAAGAAAGAGATAGGCACAACTATTTATTTAAATGTTTGAAAGATGTTCACTTCTACGGACTTCAGAAATAAGGAAAGCAATGATGAATTACAAGCACATTCAGGGAGGGGAGGAAAGAAGTCAAACAAACATGGCAGAAATTGTGATCTGTCCACAGTAAGTAACTTTTAAACTAATAATTCAAAAATAAGCATTCTGAGATGGTGTAAGGTTAGTAAAAAACCTTAACAAAATTGCTACATACTTAGCTTTAACCCCAGTAATTCAATACCTGCTTTGCATAACTGCAGCAGTATCTGGAGCTTTACTTAAAATTACAGCACCAGTATCAGAGGAAACACAGTAGGAAGGAGTCTACAGCTTCTCTAAAATGCAAACAAGGTAAGTGGTAGAAAGTAAACATAAAATTCTACAGGCTGATAAAGTTTACTGTTTTTTCATTACTTGCACTTATTATTGATGCAAGAAACCGTCACTGTAAGGTTATTCTAAGGCACTTATTAACCAGTAGGCAAGACAGGAGGTTTAAATTCATACTCCTAGCTTGTGGGTAGCAAGAAAGCATCATTCTACACAAGCCACTAAGAAGACAGTTGATCAATGACTAATAGCCACCCATGATCAGTATTCTGCCTAGTTATGTTATGTTGTCTTATGATTTGTGACACTTGGACACTTAAAACTCTCCTTGAGCTCCATGAGTTCAAGATGGAAAGCTGATTTAAAAAAAAAAAAAAGAGAATGTTTTGTCATTGGCTCCAAAAGGGCTGAATTTTCCAAAGTTGTTCCTCCTCCTTCCTTTGTTCAGGAACACAAATCAAGCACAACTAAGCTTATGAAGTGCAAAGAATTTTGGAGTATACAGATTGTAATGAAAACTCACTCTTCATGTTGTTTGTATGCTTTCCTCTCTAGCTAAGAACATCACATACACTAACATAACTTTCAGCTAAATTCAAGGCACTAGCCAAGAGAACACAAAGGACTGAAAAACCTGTATGAGAACAACAACAAATCAGTTAATAGTATTTTGCATCAAATCATGTGTTATTCTAAAAATGTTACCGCAAAAAGAAAGCTTCCTGCCAAAATATCTGTGATGCATTCCTGTATTAGATAGTATTCTTTCTTGGAAGAAAAATTTTTTAAGGGAAAATGGGGAAAAAAGCAAGAGCAATGACAATAAAGAACTAGAATTAGTTTTCCACTTTTTTCCTTTCACATAGTTCCTCTCTGAATGACATTTCCATTTCTTCCGTATCTATGTTCCCACTCTTATGTTTTCTTTTACCGTCGTCATTCTTTTTTTTCCTCGCATACCTTACTCTCCACTCAATTGACACTGTTTTCCTCCCTGAAAACCGCTTACAAATACCACAAAACCTCCTGCAATGTCTTTGAATCCTTGAGTGGACAACATTAGGTAGTCAGTGGGTAGGACTGGTCTCAGAGGTGACCATGCCCCAACAGGAAATGAGAAAAGGACACCAACACTTTTCTACCACAAGAGGAAAAATTGATACCACTACTCTACTTGAGAATTGTGATCTTTTGGCAAGAAAATCCCACAGAAGATGATTATAATTCATCTAGTACAAACATGAAAGCAATTTCCTCTCTATAAAATTGCTTTTATATTTCCTCAGAATTCACAGAACTATTCCAAGGCTGATGTTTTGGGGAAATGGCAGGTCACAGGTAAGTAAGTATAAAAAGAGAAAAGCAAATTAACCATTTGTTTTCTTGAAGAAAATAAAATTGCCAGGTCCCCAGTTGAACTGCAAAAATGAAAGCCAGAAACAGTCATTTGAGAGCCAACAACTAAGGTTCAAAATGCAGAAGTTTTATATTGCAGTAGCTGGTCCATTACTGATACTGAGACAATAGGTCTGCTTACAGTTATTTTTGATTAATGAGAATGAGTTTTTTCCTCATAGTTATGGCCCTTTCTGGGACCATCCTCTTTAATTTTATAAATTATGAATATTTCTCAGGGCTCTGCCTGTGCAATCCTGAAGGAACATGGTAAAGGGCAACAGAGGAAAATTCCTTGCCCAGAATCATTAAAAAAGTCTCCCTCAAGCAGATAAAAAAGGAGAGTATATATTTACTGGAACTCCAGGGATCTTGTTTACTGTCAGAATCATATCATTGAGAAGCTTTTCTTACTGTAGACTTGAACAAATTGGAAAGCAAGATGCGGTAGTAACACACTTCTGATATAACAAATTGCTCTTTATTTAAAGTTACTTTTTAAATATGAATAAGATTTTAAAGCCTGTCAAAGATGGCATGCAAAGATAAAAATAAAGAAGTGTCAGGAACAGAAATGTTCTTTTTTTTCCCTCTGAAATAATTTGCATGTCAATCAAAAATTCTGTCAATACATATGCAATGCAAGCAGCATGACTTACACTACTAAAAGCGCAGGAAAAAGGAACAAGAAGAGCTGAAGAAAACCACAGCTGTGATGAGCAAGGATTCCTCCCAACCTATAGTATATATTCAACTATAACAATACACCCAAAGATGGTGAAGAAATGATGACAGAATTGACAATTACAGCTGAGCAGAGTGTAAACAGAGATACAAAATCTGCTGAGCAGAAATGACACCAGGTGTCAGGGCTTCTCTGTCAACCCACCCCACCAGCCAGAGCGCAAATCATGTGAGCAGCAAGGATCCTGCTCCCTTGTGGCAGCCCTCCCAGGCTAACAAAGTGGTGGTGGGAGCAGCTGTCAGCAGAGAAAAGGCTAGAATAAGTAAGGTCTTAATGGGAAACAGTAGACACAAAAGGTGTTGGCTGAGGTGTAAATCGGATTATTGATTGCTACATTTCAAACTCACCTGAACCCCAGGAAACGAATGAGTTGAGACCCTAATTCAAGGTCTTATTTGCCCAAGTGAAGAAGAAGTAGAGATTCAGCTTGTTTAGAGGTATTTTGCAGCCTGTTTAGAGATGTCTTTCAAGTAAATCTTTAATTTGATACTTTCCTTCATAAAAAAATCATTCTGTTTTTAAGCATTCAATGTGAAGAGCACTGTGAGGTAAATAGTGCTGTTTACAAATACCATTAATTAAGCTAAAGCTACCTTTAAATCAAACCCCACAAACTCCTCTATTTGGAATCTGAAACCAGACTAACTTCAGGCTTCTCACTTACGAAGGACCCTATGGAACAATATTAGCTTCCCTTCCGTTTCCATTAGGTTCACCTTGAAGGTGACAAACAACCCTGCACAATACATAAGGTGGGACAGAATTCAGCTTCAGCATTGTCCCAGAAGAAAGGAGCAGCAAGGAATAGGGAGGAAAAAAAACCCCAACAAACCAACACAGGAAATGGTAAGATCACTTTTGTCTCAAGAACAAGCAGCTGCTATCGATTGCATGCAGAAAGAAGGTCTGTTGAATAATGAGTTCCTGTTTTTCACATGTATTCACATACTGAAAATAATTGTACTCCAAATATGGATTTGAAGGGTACAATCCAGGCAGACGGCGTTGCCAGCACACTGGGATGGCACTTTAAGTTATAGGTAACACTGTGAAAAGTGAAACATGTCAAACATTGTTTCTCCCATCCATTAACATTTCATCCTTCTGAGCCTGTTGCTCAGAGAAAGGCAGCCAAGCCATTCTTCCACAAACCAGCAAGGGGTTGTGTTACCAGTCAAATTCTGTCCAAAGAAATAATGTTTCCTGTGATGTTCTTCTTAACTTCTTCACAACACTCAGCCTTTATATGGGAGATGTGGTTTCATTCCTCTGTCTTGACTAAGCAGTCTCAAAACCCCATTTCCAACTGGAAAATGAAGGGCCTTATTCTGTTTGCCATCCCAGACTTCATAGAAAAGACTCAGATTCTTTTGCTGATGTTTTTGCAGAATCGATAGACTGTATCTTTGGGCCAGAAAAGTTATGGGTAAAGATATCAAGAAATTCACCAGGAAATTGAAGGTACCTGATTTCCATTCTCTGCTCTAATGCCTTTTGAAGATTTTATACTGAGTAACCTATGAATAAAATACAAATACTATTGCTGGATCTCATGGGAACTGGAGAGCTTCACCATACCAGATCAGTTCATGCACATTTGCTTATTTCTTCTTTCTCTTAGTGTGCTAATTTTGTCAACAACCACAAAAATTTAAACCTACAACATGGTTGATAAGGCAGACTACTGAACAGGAAGACATTGAAGTTTGTTCCCTTAAAATGAAACTTGCTGTTCTAAGAGCTCAGTTATTATATTAAAAAGATAAAGGAAATGCAACTGCTGTCTCTTTTTTTCAACTCTGAATCCTTTTTAGCAGTTCTGCTCCACAATCAAAGAGATGCCTAGAGTGCCTGTTCTCATAGGATTTAGGCATTAGCAGCTCAGCGTGAAGCTACTTGGCCTTGAGTGGACTCAGATCTCTGTGCCAGGCAGAAGGAGACCTTGAGGTGTCTAATACAGAGACATACGGGCATTTTACATGTTCCAGGGTCAGAAGGAAGCGGTTGTTGAGGAGCCCATCTTTGGCCTTCAACATTTTGAAAGCAAGATTGTGGTCCTGTAGCAACAGAATAACAAAACTCCATATACATTTCTCTGGAAGAAAAGGTGAATTTATTTTAAAATAAAACTGTTTTCACTCAGTCTTTCACATCAGTAGGCATGTGTCCAAGTAGTCCTGAGAGTTAGGCTTCCTTGGGATGATGCAGAAAAGGAGGGATGGTGGCTATCAAGGTTTTATTAATGTCTCCTGGATTATTCCGAGGCTGGTGACCATCTGCTGATTTTGCATGTGTCTTTTTTACTCTTTCAGAGCTGACTGTGATTAGGAAGTTTTGCCTCTCTAGCATATCACACCTCCAAGAGTCACTATTGTCTGCTCACCATTTCATCTCTTATCTGGGTGTCATAAGGCTTCAGTCGTGTCACACCTTCTTACCACTGCTTCCTGATGGTTTGAGTGTTTTGAGCAAGCTGTCCTCTTCCTAATCCCAGAGGTGCTGAGAAGTTGCATGGAAATGCACCTAGTTCTCAATAACCTACTAATGTAGATGTTGTCCAACTGTGACATTCCTACATCCATTCTTCTGGTTTTCCTGCCCAGTGTTCCCACAGTCATTCAGGAAGTCCCATTTGTACCTATCTTAGTGTTTGCTTTACAAATCTCTTCAGTGTAAGGTCAGAAAAGATGACTCAGATAATCAGGTCCCTTCTGTGGATGTCCCTGTTACCGTGAAGTGAAGAACAGGTAAGGTTTTTAGGGAGTCAGAAAAGATGACGAATTAGAAAGAAAATTGCATTGCTTTTGTGGTTTCTTCATTAGACCATTCTCAATTTTAAAGACTTGAATAATTCAGTCATCAGTAGTAAATTTAAAAGAGGGTGGAGTTAAAAGACGGAGGCATGGGGGAGTTTTCTGCCAGTAAGATTTATGGTTAAATTCAAATCAGTGAGAGTTCACCTATTTTGTCATGTTATTGTTTCATGACATAGGAGAGTCCTAATCTCTCCAATTTCCCTACTATCTACATGGTGACAGACACTAGGGCAAACATAGCTTAAGAGACTGGTCCACTGGTCTGGATGGCAATAGATGCAGTACTCCAAACAGCATTGTTGAGGATAGAAAAGTGAACAAACAAACAAACAAACAAATAAATAAATAACAGTTTCTATGTTGTGTAAAAAGAACCAAATACTCTGATGTGATTTATGGCAAAGATAAATACTGGAATGCATAAAACACTGAAATTATTTATTGAATATTTCACTTTCTGCCTCCTAATGCTCAGCAGGCTGCTACATCTGTTTTTTTTCAGGCTCTCTTGCATCCCACATAAAAACTCACTACAAATTTATTTTCAATCCTTTCATCTCTCACTTTCCTTTTTTTCTGGAACATATTTTTCCCCTATGAAGTCCTGTTCCGCTGAATTGAAATGTTCAGATAAATGCACTGATTTAAAAAAAAGAGAAGCATTTTCATCATACTGAAATCAAGGTGGTGTCATATTTAGAAATGTTGATTTATTGCGACAAACTTTTACAACCAAATGTAAAACAAAAAAATAATTTAAAGCTTTAAAGAATTTAAAAGTAAGATAGATTTGGGTTTGTTTTTTCTTTAAGATACTATCACATTTTCATTTTCAGGAAATTTCCAATAAAATAAAATGTCTGATCTCCTTGTTAGCTCTGCTTATTCTATGTTATTTTACAAACTTTCATCCAAATTAATAGGTAGGTATATTAGGTTGGATTTTGTGAAATTAATACGTCAAGTCAGGACATCTAAATTGATCTTCTGGGGTCTTGCTAAGGAGCTTATATTCAAAATTTGGATTCCTACAGGACCAATAAAGCAACGGCTACACAGGTAAGTAACTGTATCGCAATCAATTTTTTTCAAAAAGATAAAGGAATTACTTGTGTGAATAAGTTCAGGTATGTCAATACATCATCATCATCTTTGTTATGAATTTAAATGCGCACAATTAAAAAAGATAATTATGATTACTGTTGTAACTGTAAGTCAAAGAAATATCACATATAAATGTATTTTAATCATAGAGGCGTGTGAACTCTGCAAGGTTTTGCTCAGGGCCATAATGTCAACATGAAAAATAAATTCACCAAAGCTTTTTGTGTCTCTTCCTTGCCTGCTTTATGGGCCAAATCTTTAAAACTATGGAAATTTTCACCAATTTCAAGCATATCAGAATTTGCTCACTATAAACATACATAATTTTTATCAGCACAACTCCATTTGTATGCCACAAAACAAGAGCATTTCTTGTCCTCCCATGATATTCCTTCAAAAAGCAAATCTACTGCACAAAATAAGAATGGTTTCTAGGAATTCATTCCACTCTAAGACCTATTTTATTGAATTATATACAGTTATTTTATGCAAAGGTTGAGCTGCCACACTCAAAGAGCCTGAATTTTGAGATCTATCACCTATCCATATAGAAACCGCTCACTCAAATGTCTTGAATCGATGTTAATTGTATTAATGCATACCTTGGCAAGGAAACAAAATATATACATGAGTATTGGTGAAAAATTCATAAAGTGTGCTCTTTTGTAAAGTAGGTCAGACAGCTAATGAGTTAAATCTAGTCCCAAACACACACAAATATAGGTAGCTTTAAGCAAGACATGTTGAAGTCAATAGGACTACTCAGCACGCAGTCAGGTATTTAAGTATGAGAAGCTTGGTCTTCTGGGATTAGAGCTGCAACTCAGAGAAGAAAAAAAGTATTAACTGCCTTTTTTTAAATTCTAAGGATTAAAAAAGAAAAAAGTCAATTTGAAACCCATGGTATTTTGATCAAGAATAAAACAGATCAAACATGTTTTGTTTACATGCTTGTACTATACTGCCTGAAGATGAATATGGTTACATCTGCTTGCAGTGAACACATGCCGTGAAAAGATATTGTGATTTCAGTACTGATCTTAAAAGGAAACATTGTTGAGTTAGTGGCAAAATCTAAGTCAGCCAACCCAGGTTTCTAAGTTTACGCTTTTTGCCTGAACAGATGTTTTCCAGCTACATGGAGCACCTGGTAATGTGTCACTTTACTTACCCTAACCATTTTAATGAAGTTCTTAATGATGTTGTATTTGAACAACTGAAAAGTTATTACAACGGTACTTCAGTTTGTTGGCAGATTTAAAAATCCCTCAAAAAGGATAACTCTTTCAAGAAGTAATGTATCACTTCTAAGAGACTTCCAGGTAAGCGGATTATGACAATTATCAATGCCACAATGTCCTGTAAATAGAGCACTGTATGAAATAACAGTGGAAGTCCATGCAGTCATTCTCTCTCTCTCTCTCTCTCCATCTCAGAGCATCACATATCACCGCAGATCATTTTAGCACAACAAACCAGAAATACATCCACATTTTAGAGGAAAGGGAACAGACAGCTGGTACTCTGAACAAACCAAGGGTTGAAAGGAAACAAGAGCAAAGGACAGGATTATACAAAACGAATATGAACATTAACATTCATGCAGAGAATAAAAAAGATTCAGCTCAGAAAGTCTCTAAAATATCCACATTTATCCATTTTTTCTGCTTTGAAATATGGAGGGCTTGCTCATTGATGGGAATCCATCTTGCATTCCAGAAGAAATACAGTACATCTCGAAACTCATTCTTCAAATTAGAAAAGATTCCTTCTGGAATGAAGTGCTAATCCTATCTTTGATCATCTGACTTTTTTTCTTACACAAGGTGAAGTATAAAAATTGAAAAATCAAATATAGAACAATTCTCTGCTCTACTGCTGTCTTTCCTAGAATTTAGGATATTGATATTTTGGATAAAGAAATAAAGTTGCAAAGCCAAATATTAATCACAATAAGGACCCTAGGACATATTTATCACCATACTTAAGATGCAACACATTTATCCTGTGATGTTTCTTTCAGCCAACTAGCCATTTAAACACTTTTTTTCAGAGGATAGACCTATTCATAAAACAATCCATTGACCACAATGCAAAAAGATTTCCAAGAGGAATTTCAAAGGCATTGTTTTAAAAATTTTTCCTTAGCATTTTCAGTAAATATATCTACTTTGTCTTCATGTAAGATAGAAGTCAAGATATATTTTCTTTCCAGTATTATAACCAGCATGTCTTGGTTCCATAAGAAACTAGAGCCCTTATTATAATAGGAATGCTCAAAATGACTTGACAGTGGCAACATACCCTGTGAAGAAGGTACTCCCCATCCAAGTTCAGCGTTGCAGAGAGGGAAGAGATGGGACTGTGTATGCATCTCCTCAGGTTATGTAAAAGAAAAAAGCCATTCATGTTGTATACTGCATGATTCATTAAGTGTGTCTTGAGAATACCTTTGAAAGGAAGGAGATGAGGGAAAACTTTGTTTTGATCATTGGGGAATCTTAACATTAAAAATGCATCAGAGTACAGTCAGATGTATACTTAGCAGTTTGAAATCCTCAGCTGCAGTCCAGCTTTGGACGTCGGTACGTGAATCTTGACAGCATTGTGAACTGGGTGATCAAATCTCTTGTTGGATATAGCCCTTAATAAAACATACAGTTAGCTAAAGAAGTAAAATCCAGAAATATTAAAATAACCTCTGATTTTGAGAAAATTTCACCTGTGGAAAACTGTACAACAATATGGTCATAAGGCAGACTGGCAGAGCCGTTCTGACCCACATTTTTTTGTAGACAGTCAAAACAAGGCATCCAGTTATCCTGTGTGATCCTTTGTTTCATGTATTAGTAGCATACAGAAGTGATGAGTCTTATAAAAGAATTTGAGTCAAAAAGGAGTATGATTTCCACACAAATTGCAAGTGTAGCAGTTGGTTCGGGTGCTGTAATATTCTCTTCTGCTATAATTTTTTGGACCTTTTGTTACAGGTTTTACCACTGCTATTCCTATCTTTATAAATCCTGAGTGTGTTCCTGGCTCCCAAATTCACAGACAATGCTTCAAAGACAATACTTTAAAGCACACTAACGCAAGCCATTTTTAAAGGTTCACAAGGATAAATTAATTTCTCTGTACTCCCTACCATTCTGTATTGAAGGGCATCGTTATATTGTAGTTTTATGCACGGCAAGCTTTAAAAAAATAAACATGATATGGAAGAATAGTCTGGCATCTCTTGAAGACATTGTGTAAACAGTGTCAGTAGAGGAGGAACCATAAGCAGCTGAAGAGCTTGTTCTGGCACAAACATTGAGATGCAATTCACGAAGGATGGAGTTCAGTTGATGAAGAGGAACCATTGGAGCAATTAAAATGATGATGTGGCATCAGAGCTGAAGCAGCTGCAGATACGATAATCCAAGAGGACAATACATATGCTGAGGCAGGAGCAATTGTCAATAGGGACAGCTTGTCTTGTTTTTTGGATGCCAATTCTATAGCATGTGCCTGCTTGTGTGCTGAGTTAATGGAGACAGTCAGGCAGCTAGTTTGGGAACTTCAGCGTTACCTGTCTTAATCATTTGTTAGGAGAAAGACATAAGATGCTGCAGACAATGTGAAATGAAGAAAAAGAAATAATCTCAAACTAATATTTTCAAATTTCTTTTTAAATTTGGCTTGCCAAATACCAGTCTTATTAAAATAAATCAACTGCTATCTATGACCCCCCTTCTCTCCTCACAAAGGTATGTTTGTAAACGTCCACATTTTTTACATTCCCATTGAAGGAAGAAAATTGCCAAATAACATCAGTAGAAAAGCTGATAAACGACAGACCTCCTTCAGAAACTGACAGAAAAAAAAGCCAGATATGATGGTGAAAAGAGGAACAAAGGGAACCTCATTGGTGCTTAACAGTGAATGGATTGCTTTTCTAAATGAAAAGAAGGACTAGAGATCTAAATAGAAAAGAATCCAGTTTAGCACTGACATAACTTTTACCTCCGTCCCTGTACTTTGTATGGCCTTTCTCTCTCATATTGCCCCCACCCCCCTCCTGATTTATTTTAATTGTAGCTCATTTCTGTGTGTTCCTTTTCCTTTCCTTTTTAAATCTTATTTCTCTGGATCCTTGATCTCTTATGTCTGCCTAATCTGAGTTACCTCACATGTTCACTAGGAATCTCCTCTGTGACCTTTGAAAGCAATTTTATTGCTGTATGCCTATGAAGTGCAAAGCTTTGTCTTAATCCTGCTCCATTGTGAATGGGTTTGTTGACCCTGTTTCCTTGTGGAGTAGAAGTCAAAGATTTGCTCTCCAGAACAATCTTAAGAGCAAGCACCCATATATGATGAGTGTCCGTATTTCTTGTCCTACATGTGTTGCAGTTTTGGTACTCTGCAGGAGCTGTATAGTGGGAATATTGCTCACCTCATCTAAGAAATCTTGTCTTCATGGACTTGAAGGCTAGAATTGCTGACACAAAAGAAATTACAGCATAAAATTAAACCTCTGCAATTAAAACAGGTACAGAAGGAAGACGGAGATGATACCATTCCTCATTTTTACAGCTGTACAAAATTGGTAAGAATTCCAATCAAGGCATGAGCAGCAAAAGGTTGAGAGCAATCAATAGGGAGACAAAATGAAACTTTCTTGTTGCAAAGAAAACAATAAAGGAAAATATTTGAGAAAAAGGCAATTGGATAGAAGTTTCTTTTTGACCACTCAGAAAGACTAACTGTACTCCAAATCTAGAAATTTCTTTCTTGGAACCACCGAGGGTACTGATTAGGATGAAGGAAAATGCCTTTGTGGACTTAAATTAAAAAAAAAAAATCCCCCATTTGCTCAAAAAACATATAAGAGGACTTCCATTTAACTTTTCCTGAAAAGACGAGGCATGCATTATTAATTGAGATGGAGTATGAAATATTAGATCAAAACAAGCTTTTTTAAAGAACTTCTTCACGGATTCCAATTCGGAGTCATAATGGAAGCTGAATGACAACCTTTACTACCGCATTCAGGAACAGGAATGAAATTCAGTAAGCTGTGGCACCTTTAGCTTGGCAATATTGCAGTAATTCAGAATTACATATTTTGTTTTTCTAGTACAAGCTCTTTCTCTGTCACTAGTCAAAGTACAAACAAATATCTGCACACTGTATGTCACTCATTTAATTTGTTATGATTGTAGAATACCTCATCAGGAAAGTGAATACATAAGTAATGAAAATATTACTTGTCATTGAGGGATTTGAAATATACAGCTTGTAAAAATGTTCCATCTGATTGTTTAGATGCAAACGTGAACAGGGTAAAGACACTGCAGAGATTGTGAAAAAGGTAAACTAGCAAAAAAAAAGAATTATTAAAAAGACTTAAAAATGGATAATGAAAAGACATTTATGATTTGATTTCATTGGTGTTTAGAGTTATATACCAAGGCATTCTTCTATGGTAGAATGAAGAATTGGGCTTGGTAGGACCATGTACTGGCAGTAAGCAGCAGTAATTCGGTGAATAAAATATATTTGTCATTCTGTAGGCACAACATTAAATGTTACTGTATGTACTTTGTTTTACATAACCTCTAAAAACCATGAAGGGGGAACTATGATAGCTGAGAGGCTAAAAAAAAACCCCAAATTTCCAGTTGGCATACTAGAATAGAAACATAAGAGCTCTTTCAGGGAAAACACCATTTAATATTGTAGTCAAACAAATCACTCCCCTGTACAATTAAAGCCGTGTTCACGATCACTTTACACAACTACCAGCAAGAATTAAAAATAAACAAATGGAGTTTCTGATTTAAAATGGTAATTTTTCCCCAGCTGACAAGAATTTAAGAAGCAGAACAATAGACAAGTTGCAGAACACTTAAAATGTTCAAAATATAGAGAGAGTACAAAAGAGGGTCAGGCTATTACAGGAGAATATTTTTTACCCACAGGACAACAGATACGAACAATACTTCACAGAATAAAAAAGAAGATGAAGTCCTTACTATACATCATTCAAGGTTCAGATCCTGCAGTCCTTTTCATAGGAATAATCCCATTGGATTCAATCATTAAATGTGCATTCACGTGAAATCCTTGGTTGGTGATAGCTGTTTCACTTGGCTTTGGAAGGTTTTCCCACAGCTCAGCCTCAGAACCGCACATAGAATTGGGAATTACACCATTTGCATGAGAAAGAGTTTGAATTTCAACCTCCACATGATCCTTTAGCAGTTTCAATGTGTCTGAGGAAGAACACAACACAAGAGTAAGTTATCTGTACCATTTAGAGATACCTCTCACAAGGCTAAGTACTTAAGTTCGAAGTCTACAGAGACTTGACTTGCATAAGTAGAGCAAAATATATGACATCTAACTGGCATATTCAACAAAACAGTTAAGATCCCATTTCACAGGAGTAACAACCGCAACTTTTGACATTACTGCTTTGCTAATATCTTAGCTTCAGGAAAGTAACTAGTTAATTCAAGGCAGAAAGAGTCATCAACTTCTAAATTTACATGTGCAACATTTAACAATAAAATATTTCAGGGCCTGGTTCATCTGTCACATTAACAAATACTTTTTTTTTCTTTTAACCTACAATTTAAACACTAAACTGGAATCTACTGCTTAGTCCAGTTTTCTCAGATTATGTAAATTATTCAGTTGCCTTTCTTACTTCAACTAGGACATCTCTATCATTTAGGACATAGCTACCAATCTTCTAATTTTTGGGGAATTATGGCAAATGGCTTTTTCGGAAGAAATACTCAAAATCACTTCTCGGACTAATACCCATTCCTTCAGTAACGTCCCAAGCACAACGTAACAGCATTATTCCTGCACCTACTTGTACTCTTGCTCTTTCTAAGTCACTGATTCACTGAAAGGTTAAGTAGTCCATGAAGAGTGTAACAGCTACAGCAGGAAGATCCAACAGCATCCCTGACCCAGGTCAGCTTATAGATACTTTGGGAGAGGTAAATTGATCATGTCTACTGAGCCTTTTCTCTGAAATAAAAAGACATGACCTCTCAGCTAGCTTAGACAGGTTTTTGGTGCAAGTTTAGGCAGAAGAATATTTGCTCTCTCACTACTGCATAAGAAGTCTGTGATAATCTTGAAAATCGTAAACCAGTTTCTTCAAAAATTAAAATCACATTTTAGGGGATTTTTTAGGCATTTTAGGGGGCTGTTAATTCAAGACCTGTAAATTTTACTAGAGGATAAGCAACTTCAAAGTCAGGGTCTGTGTTTAAATTATATTTTAGTTTCAAGTTTAAGTTTAGGTCACCTGACATCTACAACTGGTAAGCTGCACAGAGGCGAGCAGGCACAGGCTTTGGCTGAGTTCAGGATCACAGGAGGAGATGAAGCTGAACTCTTGCCAGCTCCCAGTGCACACGTCAAAGAGCATGTCTTCTTGTAGTGCAGACACTTTGAGCACATGCACTGTCAGCCCAAGTGTGCTGCTGTATATCAGTCCATGCTTCATAGAGACATGTGGCTGATGCCAGCAGACAAGTTGTTACAGGATTTTTCTTCAAGTGATCTGAAGTGCTGGCATGCTCCATAGGAAAAGCAGGAGGCTTTAATTCAAGCTGTTCTGAAAATCCTCTGGGTTTACTGCACTGAAGCACTGGCTACTAAGGCTATGCAATGCTGTTGCATGATCACAGAGCACATATGCTTTAGCAAATGCTCAGGTGGTTAGGTGCCAGGGTATCTAATTCCCCTGTGGTCTTGTGCCCAACAGAGAAACTCTCAGTGAACAAGCAAGAGGAGTAAAACCCTGGATGGTGAAAGAAGTAATTCATGTTCACATGAGACATGGTTAACTATATCTTAGTCATGGAAAATTGAGAGGCCATAATTCTTATTATTAGCCTAACCTGCTGAGCAGTTTGGACACAATGCTATGGGAAATGTTACTGTATCAACTTTGCCCCTAAGTATCATGTTCCAGAAGTTGGAGGATACGGCAATTTCTGAATTTTTTTCCATGACATGATTCAAGTTTTCTTCCTTAACTGTGCAAATTAGACATGTAGAGAAAGAAATCACATAATGTCAAGCAAAAAGAGAAGCATTTCTGAACAACCTCCCCATGGCTTAGCATACAGAATTGACCATGGTATGACATTTGTATTTTAAATGCTCTGAAATACCTTAGGAAATAGCTGTTTGCTAGCTTAAAATATCACTATGATGACCCAAAAGCTTCTGTGCTGACTCAGTCAGAACTAGATGATCCATCTTCAGCAGACTACCTAGAAAAAATTGGTTGTAACTTTGATATTGGGATAGAGATCAATTACTCTATTTGTCAAAGAACACACAAAAGTCTTTGGACTTATATCATTATATACAGTGTTTTATTTTTCTCGAACCTTTTGTTACTGCTTTTTAAATAATTTCTTTCTTTGGGCCAGCAAGTCTCTTCTTTTTGAATTATTATGCTATTTTCTTAAGGTATCCCAGACATTTGTGACCGTCCCTGTAGAACAGAATAGTAAGTCCTGACTGGAATTTAAAATCATACCAGTATTTAGATGGAATTCTCTTTAATGTTCTACTTGAGCTTTCTATTTAATCTCATTCTAGCTCCTACATTTAATTTTAAATTATAATGGTCTTTCATAATGATAAGCTGGGGGAATCCATTCTTCTCTACATGTAGTAGTGATTATCATCAGTTAGAGCTAAGCAGTAAAAAGTTTTCCTTAGATGAAGCTGAACACACTTTTGAAGCATAAAACCTGAACTGAAAATAATAATAACAGCAATGACTTTTGATGATAAAATATAGTCCTAAATGGCAAAAAAAACAACCAAACAAAAAAAAAGCCAACACATTTCAACTCACAGAGAAAGTTTACTATGTTTCTGTTTTTCTAACTCCAAGAACAAAACCTCCAGTTACTTTGAGAAACTCTTTTTAAATGAAGAACATATTTGCCTAATTCAAAACATACATAAATTTACAGTTATTCACCAAATGATAGTCTTTTGTTTTTAGAAACCTAACATTATATAAGAAATAGTTTGCAAAAATTTGTATGATGGATCATCACAGCTGCTAAGTTCAAAATAGAAATCTAACACGTGTCCACCTGAAATATTTTCTTCTCCCATCCTTCTCCTGCCATAATTCACAGAGGACAGTACTTGTACACAGCAAACATTAAAAACTTACATAGAAATAATATAATTTATATCTCCCAAATACAGCAGCCCTTTTATTATGTTCTATCCCATTTCACAACACAGCTTTTGAATTCCGTTTTATACTTTTACTGTGTTTGGTTTTCTCTTTGCAATAGAGCAATCTGAGGTTCAGTTTCAATGGAACAGGTCATGATGAATGTCTGTTTTTTATATGACTGTAACATTGAAGGACAGTATTTCTTAGCAAATGTAAAACAATGCACACTTTCCTTTCCTGCTCTTCCTCTTAAAATCATTATATTTCTTACGTTATTTATTTTTAAACATTAATCAGCCAAAAGGAAACATCTCTGTGTATGGACCTTATTTCTGGTGTGCTGAACTCACTGTGAGTGCGTAGGTGAGAAATTTACTTGCTTGCAAAAGTACTTGTCATTTCAAGTTCACAGAATCACAGAATCAACCAGGTTGGAAGAGACCTCTGGGATCATCGAGTCCAACCATTGCCCTGACACCACCATGTCAACTAGATCATGGCTCTAAGTGCCATGTCCAGTCTTTTCTTAAACACATCCAGAGATGGTGACTCCACCACCTCCCTGGGCAGCCCGTTCCAATGTCTAATAACCCTTTCCGAAAAGAAATTCTTCCTAATGTCCAACCTGAACCTCCCCTGGCGAAGCTTGAGGCTGTGTCCTCTTGTCCTATCGCTAGTTGCCCGGGAGAAGAGGCCAACTCCCACTTCACTACAACCTCCCTTCAGGTAGTTGTAGACTGCAAGTTGTATGAATACAGTATCTCTTGCAGTCCTACCTCTCAGTCTCACCTCTAGTAAACTCTCACCTTATGAGGTGGCACCTTTTATTTTCGTTCACTATCCTCAAGCTGATAACATAATGACACAGCTGGGAGGAAGTGTCACGGATGCCAGGTGGCAGACCAGGAGTTATATAGCAGTTTGGATACAAGAAGGTCACTGGAATTAATTGATACATGAAATTGGATCTGTGCATTTGAGGCTTACCTTTGCAGTACATGTGTTCCCTGATTAATCATCTTCTTGAATGATTACCGCTGAAGGAGCACTTAAAACACAATTTTCACAAACATTTGTTATATGCTTCATTTGGAAATAGTCACTCCAGCAACCCTGTTTGCTGGGATGCTTGGAGGGGAAAATGACATTTGGGATGCAAAATAATCAAAGTGACTTCAGTTAAAACTTTAGCCACTAACTGCAGAACTTTTATTATCATGTGTTCAAGTAGAAAGGGAAATCTAATTTCCATACAAAAGTCTTCCAGATGAAATAACAAATCATGAAAGTCAATACTAAAAAAGAAGATACACACTTTTTTTAATTAAAAGAGTATTGTGTAATCAAAGCTGAATTCCTTCTTTTGGTCAAAGGAAGGTTTCAATTGTTTGGTATAAGAATAATTCTACATTTGTGTGATTATTATTTCAAAATTATCTTCTACGTGAGAAAAATAGCTGGATATTATTATAATAAACAGCTTTGTATATAAATATTGTTTTAGAAAAATGAAAAAGTCAAATCAAATACCACGTATTTTCACTTAGACGTATCTATTAAAAAAAAAAGAAATTAATATTTCTCATTGTAAAGGATTACTGTACTACAAAATATTTGTGAGAATACTAGAGTATCTACAACTACAGTTTCCTTAAACACACAAAAGGACTACACAATTTCATGAACCCATCATTTCCCAATTTTTTTTCAACAAAGCAAAAGCCTTTCTGGATATCTTATGTTGGTCAAAAAGAATTTACACAACAAAGAGAAAGACTTTTTTTTTTTTACTGACCAACAGGTTGAATTTTACCTTTCATTTACTCCTGGATGACATGCTAATTACCCAGCAGTGAATACTCACAACTAAATGATGAATAATATGTAATTCAAAAATCAATATGTACAAAATGTTGAAATATTGACAGAGCTGTAAGTAAAACAAAATCACGTTCAAAATACTAAAGTTTACTAGTGATATCGTAGATGTTATGTTGTTTAAAAGTACATTGCATATGTGCATTTGCATTTTTGACTTATAGCATATCATTTTTACTGATACAAGATTTATTAGAAAACCCATCATTTAGCCCTTAGAGATATCTATTCTATTCAAGAAAAATCCACCATCCTAAAAATATGCTTTGCTTTCTTATCCGTGTGTGTGTGTGTAATGCCTGCTTATCCCCTTTCTGTTAACACATTTATGGAAAAACAAAGCTGAATTTTATTTATGAGGGTGAAAGGACTGAAAAGAAAAAAACAAAGTGTATCACAAAAGGTTGACTGCAAGTAGTTGACTAGAAACAACTGGTAAATAATCTTTATATTTGGCTTAGGAGTCACAGGATATGTTTATTCTCTGTTACCGGGAAGTGACACAAAAAGCTATTGCAACAAATTGAACCAAGAGATAGTTAATGACACTAGAAATAAAAGTATTCAATACCTAGATTGAAGTGCAGCTGCACAGCTAGTATCATAATTTAACTGTTCTATGATGCTTACAGATTAAGTTTTTATACTTTAGCTCACTAAGCCAGGTCACTGTTAGAAGCTATCAATTCAATTATAAATCTATATTATACTTCCATCTGTAGACTTTGACCAAAGTGCTTCCTAATGCCTCTTCAGCCCTTCCTGCAGGATGGTGGGGATTTACTTACAGGCTTTCAGCACAGAAGTCCATTGGCTACAATCCCAGATTCCCATTTCTTTCTTCAGCCTTTCAGTACCTTCCCTCACATGTTGTACTCTACCGTTTATAAATAGAGACAAGACTGGAAAAGCAAAAATGGTATCAAAAGCCTGGTTCTGAGAAAGGTCCTGCTTTGTAAACAAGAACTTCCCTCCCCAGCAATGTGAATACTAATGCATGATGAGGAAGTCCTAAGCTTGTGGCTCAGGGTTAACTTAAGGCTGGCCTCAGTTTAACCCTGATATCAGTACAGATTTCCTCTATTAATACGTTGTAGGAAAAATAAGAACAGCTGCTCAGGAAATAATGTTTGAATGGCCTGATTCCATCCCTCTCCCCAATACTTACATCAATTTCTTGATCCATAAAGCTAGTCAAATTATGAACATCCTATTAAGAATATATATATATAATGAAGAATTATTTATATTTTCCCCTGAACAATCCTTTACAAGTCACCTTTCTTTCTCACCTGCTAAAAAGCTGCCGGTAGCTCAGTGTCTTAAAGACTACTGTTTTCCCGAGTTATTTTTCATGTAGTTCTAAAGGTTGTCAGAGGAAGATTTTGACCCTTGCTATCCCATTAAACATAATTAGTCAATTCTGAGCAGCAGCAGCTATAGGTCTCTTTTTCAACCCCTTGCATGCCTGGCATTGTATGAGAATCACCCACAACATTCAGACTGTCATTTCCTGTGTCATTATATTCTACTCACACTAACACTGCCTTAGAAATGTTATGGAATAAAAGTCTATGAAAATGTGGTTCAAAAAGCAATGCTTATCTGGAAGGTTTGAAAAAAAAATCCCCACCCTAAAATCCAAAGCTTCCTCCTCCTCAAAGAATTTGAAGCCTGTGCTAAAGTTTGCATTCTACTGCAAGAGATATTTATTTTATCTTATTGCAATTTCATGGGAAAAGCACAAGTAGTCCTTAGAACCAGAACCCTAAGAGCTCCCTCCTACCTCAGGTGATTGTGAAACTGGACTGTTGTCCCCCACGAACTCTTTCATGGACAAACTAAAGCTGAAGTACATTGTAGGAAGTGGGATGGCATGAAGGCTAGTACTGGAGGACATCTTCCTTCCAAGGTAGGCATTAATTTTATTTGGAAACAAAAGAGAGATTAATTTTGGATTCCCTCAAGAAGAAGAAAACCTTGTCCTTGACATCCAGCTCTAATTTCTAGGCAGTTATATAAACAGACTAAATGAAAACAGCAAGGCTGCTAATTCTGACCCAATGGTAGGTGCATAGACTTGAGCAATATACAAGTCTGACGCTGAGCTGTTTTAACCATATCAGGTTGCTTAGAGAAACAGCTGGAGAACTTGAGTTTTCATGGTGTGACAGCTAAGAAAGAACTTGCAGGATTACATATGGATATACACATATAGTACATATATATATATATAATAAAAAAGGCCAAGGCTTTATTTAGTATGAGCTTCAGCCCTTCTATGTCCAGTTCCAGGTCTGCGAAAAGGATACAGCAGCTTGTTTATTCAAGTTGTAAGTATACACACATTAAGGTATGGTATACTATCTGTAACTATTCTTCCAGGAGCCGACTGGCAGCAACACGGGTTAGGTTCTAATTCTAGGCATCACTAACAAAGGCTGAAACAAATTATAGGTGCCCAATGGGTTAAAATTCCTACTGAAATGATGAATCCAAATGGCTTACACAGCAGCACAGCACTGAAGGGTAAAAAAAAAGGAAAAAAGGAGAATAAGGAGGAACATATGCAGTGGTCCTTATACTTTAGAAAATAGTTTTTTCTTTTGAGCTGTGCATGATGAAGTCCTAGTTGGCAACTGCTCAGCCAGCCAGCTGCTTCCCACTTCCTCAAGCCCTAGTGATGAAGGAGGCTTCATCCCTGCTTCTGTTGCCACATCCGCTGAGTGAGGTGCCCACCACCTACCTTTTATAGCTCTTCTGCCTAGCTGTTCCCAGTTAATCCCCTGTCTAGCTAACTGCAATGCTTTCATAACAGCTTCTCTTCCTCAGTTATTTCTGATTTTATAAGAAGCACACATGACAGTAAAAAGTTTTTAACTCTCAAAAAAAAGTCTCTTATTTCAGCCCATGATGTCTGTACTCCCAAGATGCAATTCACAGGTGACCGGCAAACTCAGAAATTATTAGCAAAACTAGCAAATCCAGAAAAGTTAGTTGGCACCAAGTAATATAATTATGATATTCCTCCTGTATTTTGTGACGGAGAAATTTTTATAACTATAAACTGAAACACCCCAGAGCATGATAAAAATATGCAAGTGTACATATTTCAAGATTGCTTGCTGGTCTCCTCTGTCCATCATCCTTCTTTTCCATCAAATATCAGCAGAATTCATCTCCCTTTTAGGGATTCTACCACTCGCTAGGAAATGTTACTTAACTCCAAGACGTCAGTCACTGGACTTGTATCTGATAAATAGCATCCATGGGTTTCACAGAGCTCTCTGGAAAGAATCAGGCCCTTTCAGTATAGAAAAGATGTAGGATTAGTACTCTGTGAACTATTTTAAAGATGCGGTTAGCAACAGATTAAGTCTTCCTAATTTCATGTTAGAAATTTACCAAGATTAAACCTGAAACAAATTTTTATGTTAGTAGACAGCCGTGCTTGATCAAATTACAAAGGAATAGAGATTCCAATGACAAGGTTACGTTTTTTCCCTCCATCAGTTTTTTTTCTTTGTTGTGCTTCAACAGTTAAGTAGTTATGCAATTTTCAGCCTGATCTGAAAAATCCAGAATGAGATATTTTCCACAACTGAATGAAAAGCAAATGAGGTTCCAGATTGAATGTTTTGCCGAAATCAATGAAAAATGCTCCAACCATTTCATCTGTCAGAATCACTTAGTTTGTGTCATTAGCAAGCCTTAAAAGAATGGATTTTGTGTTGGCTGTGATCCACATAATGGAAGAATAGGGAGAGAAAATAGCTCTCTACTTAAGAATGCATTAAATTGATTGCAGCCAAGTTCCTTGATCTTTTAGGCACAGGACTGCAATTATAAAAAATTAAATTAGTTAATTAATACATTGGTAGTTTAAATTATGCCCCTCCATAAAGCAGTGGAGACGTCGTGGAAGGCAGATGAGTGTTGCCTGTGCTCATGGTTTTGAAGCTCAACATCTTAACTTCTGGAACAAATAAAGAGAATTACAGTTTATATCTAAGCACTGAGACCAACACTCTGAGAAAGGCTAAGAACTGACCCATGTGGGCCAAGCATGCTGCAGGTAGAACTGGCAGGGAGCCTATCAGTAGTACTAACATGTTTTATTTGGAGTGGCAACTACAGAACAACATTATTATCTTAACTCCTAGGCAGTGGAAATCAAGTACTGTGCTGAGATGAAACATGCATCACCTTTTGGTAGCTGATTCGAGTTCCACTCTCATCAAGAACAATAGGTTGGAGAGAGAGTACTGTCAGGGCTCACAAGGTGCTGCACCCCAGTGCTACAACTTCCCCACTGGGGGTAGTGGGAGGACCTGGACAGAAGGTTGTCATTTTAATGCCAATCAGAACAGCTGTGGCTTTCCATGTCACCTGGACACACCATATTCCTTGTTGACTACCGGGGACACAAGGGCTGCTTTTCCTTCCCCACTGGCATTTTCTCTGTTGCACTGCCTGACAAGATGGAAGAGGTGGCTCCTGTTTTTTTCTGACCTTTTTGCATAGCCCTCCCTCATGTGTTGCACATGACAGCAACAGAAGCACTGCTTGCTCTGTGTGAGACGTCCATGTCTGGTCTTTACAACGCATCCAGCAAGAAACACATAGTCCAACAAAAATAACAGATAAAAGATCTTTGTCTTCTTACTTGCTGTCCTAAACAAAGTTTGGTTTTCATTTACTAAGCTGACTCCAAATTAAAGCTATTTTCTTAAAGTTTCTCACCCCTTGATTGAAATTTCCTTTCTGCTTCACAGAGAACCCAGAATGAGAAGGGTTCTCCTGCACCATTGTACTGAGCTTCTAAAAACCCCAAAACCAGAATACAGACTACCTCAATATAGAAAGAGAAGCTGGACTAAAGGAAGGATGTAAATACATTGAAATATCCAGTAACTAAAATGTATTGGCAGGATATCTGATGTAGTATTCAGCCACACAATGGTTGCATATTTAGGCAGAGAGATCCTGGGATACCAAAGAAGCTATCTCTGTTGTAACAGATATGAATAAAGGTTACACGAGGAAAATGAAAGAATACAGGTGCTATTCGACCTTAGGACCCAGAAGGACATTGGGAAGATGAACATCTCACCTAAGAAAAGGGTGACTACAAGTTTTCCTGTATAGCAATTTTAAATTATTACTAAGTGAAAACACTGCAGGAGACATTGACTGTATATTGTCTATATACACACACACAAATTTATGTTTCACTATGCAGGAAATATTTAGTCTCATTCTCCAAAGTGCCAAGTTACGTGGCACTTTTAGAATTAGTACAAAAATATCTTTCTGCCTATGCAGCCCAGGGCCAATGATGTGAAGAACACCACCGAAGAATTAGTCATTGACCTTGTACTGTCTTTATTTGGATGAGGTAGTTAGCAATATATTGCTTCTAGCAAACAATTCATCAAGCTTTACTTGCAAATGGAAGAAGGGGTTATGACAAGCATTTATTTAAATGCCTATAAGAAGTACTCATTAGAAACAAATTCCTCACAACATAGGCTGTGGAGCACTACAGGAGGTATTCCAGAAAAAGCACTGCATCCATACTTGGCAATTCAGAGTACTGATGAAGTGGCAACAGCAGGAATACCTCATTTGTATGATTTTCCTTAACCAAATTGTCTCCCTCACCACTACTCTCTGTCAAGTACTTCACAGCTTTAAAGAAAGAGTTGATAAAAGAAAAATATTACAAGTGAGTTTGTTCTTTGAGGCTATGTTCCAAAACATCACACCCAAAAAAAGAAACGAATACTCAAGGTCCCTTCAAGACCTGTTTCTTATGATCTTTAACTGAAGAGCACTGGGAGGTTAGAACTCCACATTTCATGAAAAACTAATTGAAATAAATAAAAAGAAAAATATGAAGATTTCAAGGAAGTTCAGTGTCCTAAGGGGAATGGATAATCCAAGTCTTTGATTAGTACATTTTCAACAAAGATCACTGTGCTATAACTCTATTGCCTTAAGACTCATCATTTTTCTTTAATGCAAACAAGATACCTACCAGTTCCAATATATCCAGGCCGATACTCTTGTATGTAGTGTAGTAATGGCATTTCGTCTGGGAAGCCGGGAGGACCTGGAACACCTGGAGTAGTTCCCTAGAAATATTTAAATTCAAGATTTCTAATGTTATAAGAGACCAATAGATAGCTTAGTCTGACTCAGTGAAGCGTTAATTTACTCTTGAAAATACTTCAAGGTAAGTAAATACTGGAGAATGTGAGCTTGAAGTGAACTTTGAGCTCACAGCTTTCAAGGGTTTCACTGGAGATGCAACATTCTGTTTTGAAGAGAAGAAACTGACAAGTGGAAATTTTGTTTGCAATGAAAACTAACATTCAGAACTTTTTTAAAAAATAGATATATTTAATACTCTTAGTAAACTACCTGTATTCTTAATAAACCACTTGGAAACCAAGAACTTATCAGCAAAATTCCTTGTAAAATGGTTTTGCAAGATGTTTAAAATCAGGAAAGTCTTCTGCTACTTATAGATAACTCATTAAGAGTAAAGAACATAAATTTATTAAATGAATTATTCATCCTAACTGTTTACAGAGTTCTAGCCTAACAGTGAAGCTGCTTTATTATTTTTAAGTTTATAAGCAGTTAAAAAAATAATCTGTGCTCTCATAAAACAGAAATTTTTGTAATATTCAATTTCTCATTGACAAAATGTCTATGACCATTGAAATATCTGTGCGCATAGATGTAGCATTTGCAGGACATGCTAGTAACAAATTAACTTTATTTTTTAAAAAGTCCAAGTTTACCTTCAAAATGTATTGTTTCTTTAAGCAGACGCATTCTGTTTACAAGTAAGCTATTTTACGTAACTTCATAACACTTTCAAAGCCCTATGGTAACAGGTGTATGTTCCTACACATGCACTCCAGACATACATGCTAGCAGAAGTGCAAGGTCAACAGCTACACTAACATCCGGGTCCTCCCTCATCCTCACTAAAAACCTCTCTCCTAGTGACTTTATTATTCCTTCAAATCTAAAAATGCTTATTTGCATTCCAACATTTCAGAAATTTCTATAAAAGACAATAGATCTTATTAGAAAATATATAGAAAAGTATCTTACGCCTTGCTGACTGAATAAACTTTCTTATATCTAGCCTTTCAAACAACAGGGAAATGGTTATTAATGTTGCAAACTTTACCATGACCAGAATAGTTTGGTTTGGATACAGGATTAAACCGTAGAACTGATAGTGATCTTCCCCATCCCACAAATATCAAAATAGCAATCTAATTTTTAAAACAGCTAAAAATATGGATGACTCGCCCTATTTTTTAATGCTCAATTCAGTACTGATTTTGTTTGATTAATTGAAGCTGTCATTTTCCTACCACAATTCATCAGCAAGTTCATTGGCTTTACACAGTGAGGTCCATTCCAGGCCTAAGGCATTAGGGTTTTATGGAGAAGCCTGGGCAGACTCAGACATATTTCTCTTTCAGGCTGATTTTAAAAAATTAACTGCATATGAAATAGTTCAGAGGTTTTTCAAAGGTAAGTCTGGAAGAGCAAGAGTTACCTACTGGCAGGTGAAAACAGATGAAAGGCAGAGATTCACAATAAAACTACTCATCACACAGTTTAAAGCTTCTTAAGTACAAAATTTGCACCACATTTTTTGCACCATTATATTTGTCTTTTAATATGTAGCCTCTCATATGCTCCATGACAAACAAGGCTTAAGACCACAGAATTTTAGAGAGGAAGTTAAAGGTCACATATACATTTACTTGGGTATTTGCTTGCTAGTAGATTGGCTGTGAGCAATGGAGGGGCTATTATTGACTTGTTTGTAAGTTATAGCTAAGGAAATGCAAAATTTTGAGTGTTTCTCTTGAATAGAGGCAGGGTAAGAAGAGGATCGTGCTACAAAAACCTTGTTAAGAGCATCACTAAGTGGGAGCATGTATACCAGAGTCCTACTACAAATACATTGGCAGTCTGCCATGCAAGCAGCCAGTTTTGATAGCTGCAAGGAATGAAGTTGAGAAACAAACAAACAAAAGACTCTGGATGGAAGCCAGACGAGGCTTAAGGGGTACACAGGAGAAAGTCACTTCACAGCTGGAAATGGCAAAGGAAAAGTGCTTGTAGTGGTGAGAAGGGCAGGATTGAAGCACAGAAATATCTTCCCTTTGCTAGTTTACTATGCCTCAAAAGGCCAGCAGATCTGATTTTTAGATGTAGTCAATCGGACAATGTAACTACAACATGTGACTAGTGCATACACTTATCTTGCCACAAATAAGAATAGCCTGAGCAACGTCCAAGGGCTGTCCAAGGGCTGTCCTGCCAGCTGAGGGTTTGAGGACTGGGGGTTGGTTTTGCTTTTGTTTTTAGACACAAAACTGCTTCCAAAGTTTGCATGTTTTCCTTCCAATTGGTGTACACTGTGCTAGCATTTTGAGGTAGGAGATTATGATAGTGGATGCTGAAGTGCAAAATCACATCACTTCAGGAAGCCTAAGAAAATCTTCGAGAAGTAATTGTCATTGTTTTGAGTGGTTTTTCTGTCTGTTTGGGGAAGAATATTTGAGCAGTATTTCTGTGTGTGAGAGTGTCTTTAAGTGAGAATAAATTTGCTTCAACTTACAAAAATACACTCAGAAGTTGTGACTATGAGGACTTAAACTGTTATCAGTCATTTAATACAAAAAAACACATGTTTATGCAACAATAGTATCAGAATGTGTATGCCACATCAAAGGCCAGGAAGTGAAAAAAACCCCAAGAGATTCCTCCTCTGAGCTGCTTATCAGATATTTTCTACTGTATGTTTTACAATTCTGAATACACTAAACAACAAGCTTTGTAGAGAAAACAGAAGAGAAAATATTTAGGATTTTGGAAAAATTATTTCTGAAACTTCTACCCCACTACTGTGGGTTCATGATTTTTCCCTGTCTAGTAGCAATGTTCTATTAACATAGTTTTTCTCATTTCACTTCCTTTTTCCCTGGAAAAAAAAAACCTCCAAAAAATAAATTGCCTATTATTAACAATATTAGCATTTAAGTAGTGCCAATTAGACTTCAAGTTCTTGCACATAAAAGTGTGTAAATAGGCAAAGCCTCTTTCTTCTTTAACTGCTGCTGTTGGGAGTCATCTTTTGAAGGCAGGGTGAATTGGGTAGCAGCACTCCTTGCACAGAAATAGTTATATCTCTAGGATGGGGCAGGCAGGACTGAAAAATCTGATTTCTCAATTCTTTTTCCTCTAGATATGACGCATCTGGCTTCAAAGAAGTCACACTGATGTAAAACTAACATAAATGAGAGCAAAAAAGCAGGACTTCTATCTGAAAAACTGCAGATGATTATATTACGTAGGAAGTTCAAGAGACCTGATAATAATGGATCCACCACAAATTACGCAGTACTTCCTTTTGTTCCTGATATTGAGGCAATTAGAGAGAAAGATCTGTTCCTGTTTTAGTTAAACTCAACCAGGCTGCAACTCCCTACACAGATGCTGAAGTAGTCATGAAGGAACACTGGTTTAATTCCTCCAATGGCTAAGCCAGTGTAAGCAAGCCACATAACAAAATAAATTACTAGGTCTGGGGAAACATTGGTGTGCATTGATTCATCTTTTCCTATTAAAAGGTGGGGGGGGGGGGGGGAAAGACTGAGCTGTTATTGGAATATGAGATTAAAAAGTTTGTCTGCATGTTTGCTCAGGCAGACAACTTAAGGTACATTCGACCCCTTCTCATCTGGGCCACTATCATAGACAAATGCAAACATTTCCTGACTTGTTGCTTGAATAGAACAAAGCGAAGCACAAACATGAATGACTTAAATGATCCTCACATATTCAGAGCGTGATTTAAGTGCAACAGGTGTGTTACACATAAAAAGAGCCACTTTTAGAAAGGTGAATTTCATTCACTCCATAATGACTTCCTCCATAAGTAGTCCTACAGTTTTTTGGGGTTTATTTCACTGATACTGCCTGAGAATACCTGAAGTAATTCTGACCATATTAGGCCCACAATTATTGAGCTGTGCATAATGTACATCATCTTCCTACAAACAATTTTGTTTTGTGTTTCTTGCTTTTAATCTCATTACTCTTCACATCCACAACTGCTATATGGAATTGAGAAATCATCAATAAAATTATCTTTAAAAACTAAACAAAATGAAGTAACGTTTGTACTGACACTGCACACTGCCACTATACTCATCGCTGTCTGAATTAATTTCAGCATCTACTCCTAGACCCTCTGTTCTACCTTCATTTATGAGCTATAATGGTAGGGATATCACAGTAGGGTTCAGAGCATGGTTTTGGACTCTTCAAATTTCCATTCCTTTAGATCATGAAAGGAATCATGCTGTACTTCTGAGAAATGTGTTTCGCTTCTTTGTTCTGTACAGAAGGAATATGAACGACATAAGCTCTTCCAGCTTACAAAACACCATGCAAAAACATCTCTAGATGAAGAGCAAGGAAGGAGAGCAACAGCTAAAAGGTTGTATTCGTATAATACAGGTGAACCTGTATACCAGTTAAAGTCTTTCATTTCTTCTACCTTTGTTCTTGTTGCTTGGATGACATAGCTGGATAAGGCATTTGCTTGGTCCTATTACAACCATGAGCAACCATTGTCATCAACTCTGATAAATGCTATGGAAACCAAAGAAAGAAATCGTTACAGCATTACAGATTATTGTTTTAGGTTTAAGTTATAAATTTTGTACTTCCTTCTATGACCTTAAAAACTCATATTATACCTTCCAGGCAAAAAACTAAGGCTAAGAGACTAATGGGTGAAACGAACACTAGGTTCAAGCACTCTCAACAGGTTTGGGAACATGTATTATCTATCATTCTCACTTATTTTACAGCTTTAGTAAATGTTGCAAAATTAAGTAGGTTGAGAGGCTTCCCTCAATACATGACAGGCCCTGTTTTATCCTGCAGAGTTTATCAGAGCTTGAGGCAGAAAACATCTTGTTTGTCTTCTGAAAGGTATCACATATAACAGGTAGTAAGAGAGACTCGACAAGCAGTCTTAATTAACTGGAGGCTGAAACAATACAAAATACCTGTCTCTATATACAAGAATTTCTCTGGATTGTGAACTCCAGCTCACATTTTGAGACCAAATGCCTGACCCTTTTCATCCCAAATTGTTAATTGCACCACTGGAATGCAATTAGCCACAATTTTACAGTGCACATGGAGGGATTTCTGCACAATGGGCTACAATAATTTAATCCTGAGGTTTCTGAGGAAAAGGAAGAATCAAACCTTTCCTTATAAACTAGTTTACTTTTTAAAAGGGGATCTTTCTGAAATTTTGTAAGGGTCATAGAACTCCATTTAAACATATTATTTAAAACACAATTAATGTTCCTAGCAAGGAAATTTACCTTCCCTATGTCACAGATTCTGCAAAGTAGTATTCAGAAGGTCAGACTTTCATCCTGCAATAGATCTTTCCTTTCATAAGTTCATCAAAGAATGTTTTCTTTTTTTCTCCCTGAAACTAGATTTAAGGTTCCTATGCAACATATTGTAGTGTTCCTATTCTTCAGACATTTTTAAAGAACTCTGTAGGTTTTGGCCAAAGCTCCATTTGTCAGAGGCAGCAGGCTCTATTACTCGTTGGATATAAGACATTTAATTAGTGTCTGAAAAGAATTATGAGCAACTCAACCTAAGCTGAACAGAAGACTTCCATTTCTATGTTTAATAGACCCTAAACTGATGAAGAATATGGATTAATCCCTCTCATCATATCAAGAATTGTATTTTTTCCTTTGTGTTTTCATACAGTCTTAATAACTTGAACATCATACACATGCACACAAAATACTTACATAGATGTCTACTGGCTAATTCCTTTCCTAACCAAAGTATTCAAGTTATGATGAATACACAGATTTGAACTTGTTCCCTTCTCTAATTTGCTCATCTGAAAGAGCTTGGATCATATTCAAACGGCAGTACTCAAAAATCTTTATTATTTATTTCAAAGACATTGTTTACTTTGGAGTTGGTCACTTCTACAAAGAACATGTGAGATAAAGTTCTACTGACTCTATGAAAGTCATGATCAGATTCTCAGAAAAAATTCTAAAATAGAACCAGCTTATTTCAGGGGTTCAGAAATAAAGCAACTCAGGATGCCTGAAGGGCTGCTCGAAGACATAAGGAGATATTTTGCAAAATTCATTCATCCACAGCTACGGACATCCTCCATTAACCACTTATAACAAACGAATAACCCATCCATTTGTTCTGATGACCCATCTCGTCTTTCAGACTCCAAGACTTACAGCAAACCCTTGCCACTTCTGTTTCCAGTCTGCATTCCTAAAGCTATAAAAATGAACATTAAATTTGAGCCTTCTCAGCCCTTTTTCTTGGGCCAGCCTTTTGGTTCTTGTTAAGTGCTTGATCTTAGCAACTATCTTGATCACTTAGTTTTTGCAAGTCTAGTAACACTAGCGTCCTATCTGTGGTTTTGTGGTTTGCCGTCACTCTTCCAATCATCTCCTAGGTTTTAAATGGTCAGTGACATCTACAGCTTCTGGTATCTTCTCACAGAAGCCACCCCTGTTTGTTAAAACACAAACACATACAAAACAGCATCGCCATAGAATAGACTATCCAGAATTATGAGACATTATATTTAATATGATCTAGGTCATCTATCAAGGTCATGATTTGGAAAAGTTTGTCTGAAAGTATTCAAGGTCCAACAAAAGACAGTGAGGATTACAGAATGGTGCTGCTGACAGAATAACAGATTAAACTTTAAGAATGAGAAAAACCCCATCAGACTTTGCGTATCTACCATAGCTGGATTAATCTTGAAACTGTGTTTTTTGTTATTTAACTGTTCCACTTAAGTAATCATCAACAGCGTTTTAATGTTTTTGTACTTGGTAGTTTCTATATATTGCTTGCTGTCAGACTGTTCAACTAAATTGTTTTTTAGAGCTATAGAAATTTTAAGACATAACTTGTCTTATGAAAAATCTTGGAGGAGTGTGTATTTATTTAAATACTTACATAGTAGCCTTGATAAATCTGTGATAATTAAAGTATTCTGAAGGAGTAAAAGCCAGAAGAGGAACTCCCACTTAATAAAAATGGAAAATACAACCTGGTATTTATCAATACCTGAATGAATATAGAGTCACACTGTTTCTCCTCAACATCTTTGAGCAGTATAAGAAGAGCATTGACATTAGACTTGCATAAGAAATACATCAAGAATGCAAGATGAAGAAGATGCTTAACCTATAATTCCTATGTAAACAAGGGCCCTCCAAAATGCCTGGACTTCATTTTATGTGCTATTTTCTTGCTGTTAAGATTGCTCAGATGATGTGGAGGTCAGTTGCATTAATGCTCCAAACATGGACAAACTTTAATCTCTGTTCCTTCATAATTTGTTCACTTGGAATCAGCTATACTAATTTAAGAAAATGAACAAAGAAAACGTAATGGTGCCCCAGGCTGTTGGGTTGTATGTTGCTAATTTATTAAGCCTTTAAAAAGAACTCAGAAAAAAAAGAGAAAAAAAGAGTAATTCCAATGTATGGATCACTTTTTTCTTATTCTAACACACTGCCATAGGTATTAGCTATAGAGGTAGATCAGACTTGTACTGCCTTTTAAAATGAAAGACAGGCTTTGCAGCTGACACGTGTACAAAAAAAAACAGACCAAAGAAAGAAAACAGAACTTTCCCCACGGAGTTTCATTTGATTTGGGATATATTTCTTCTCTTTAAACTAAGGCAATCCAACCATGTTGATCTTTAAAAGCAGACTATAAAAGGCTGTCTCTTATGCTCACGGGGCAACATCTATCACACCACTTACGATCTTGTTCACTCTAGAAAAATGTACCAACATTTTCCACTGTTGTGTTTATGCTATTTTGTTTCACCAGTATTGGCAAGGACTTTAGAGTAAACAACATATCTAAAACATAATTCTGTGCAAACTTCAGTGTATCCATGACATACATACTTGCTACTTGACTACATACCCATATTTTCCTCCTTACATAAGAAAACAAAAAACCCACATATTTACTTCCAACGATGCTCTCTTAAAAGTTGTAGGGTTTTGTTGTTTTTGTTATTCCCCAAGAAGTCTTAACTATTGGTTTGAGTTGTATCTTCTTAGAAGCAATAATTTAGTGATACCTGTAGATTTTCTACAGGTTGTGTAGATTGTTGTACAGGTTGTGAAATCTGTAGATTTTACTAAACTGAATCTTCTTCTAGTAAGGCACAAGTTGGTATGTTGTAAGGTGCAATAAAACTTCAATGACATAGGTAGGTGGTAGCAATACACTTACTTTTGACTTTGGTATTATATCACTTTGCAATTCTACTATATTCCACCTGAGAGTCTCAAGGCACTTCTCAGAATAAAAATTTAGCTTCCTAATGCTTCTGTTTTGAATTAAGGAAGCATTATTGTCAACAATATTTTACAGGCAAAGAAACTGATAGATGAAAAGGATTCAATTCCTAAAAACGGTTGGGCACCCATTCACATGCGTGTGACGGATGTGTGTACAGAATCCCCAGCAAGAAAAGATCAATCCAGAGTTTTACAAAGGCTTTTTTTGGAGGTGAGTAGGGAAATCACTGTGTTCTGATTTCACAGCATTTAACTTCATCATTACATTTCATTTCACAGAGTTTTGGATTTGGTCACTAGTGGCATGGCCATGACCAGGTAAACACATGCTTTTCCTTAGCTATGACACCCTGGGTTAGAACCTTAATTTTTACATACCAACATAACGTTACGTTGATCACCACCAATTCAAAGGTGTTTAGCTGCGATAAAGATGTTTCCCTGAAGATATGAAACCACATAGATTTATATTGTTAAGATTTCAGAAAGTATAGAAAAGTTTCCCTTGTTATTCAGTTTAAGAAATAATCAATATTTGACTCAGGCTGTTAGCGAGTTTTATATATGCATTCATACTCACACAGCAAGTACCCATTAGCTAGAACAATACAATGAACCTAGCAAATTTGAATCAAAAATCATTTATTGCCATACTGCAAGGTCAAAGAGAATTACTGTTTTAGGCAGCCTCCAGGTTTCTTGGAGACAAAGGCTTCCTCTTTATATCTGCATAACCTTGTCCTTGTCATCTACATAACCTTCAGACCTGAGGAAGTTTAAGATTAAAAGAATTGGAAAAGATTAAGTGAATCACATGCTTAACAATCCTAACCCTCACCATGCTACAGGACCAGTTGGGATAGTATAAGTCAGTTGGCCAGGAGAATTTTCATCTAATTTATCTTGGTACCTTTAAAAACATTCAAATAAATTCAGTAATAAGGGGTTTTAGACAAGTGAACATACATTCTTTCAGTTTTGATACTCTGTTCCCACACATCGCTATAAAGATTTTAGGATAACAGAAACAGAATTAACCCACCACATTTTAGCTATTCAAACTACCTTGACAAATATTTTGAGAAGGGAAACCCTTTTGGTAAGAGTTATGCAAGTGACAGAAAGTGAGCAGTACTATTGGAGCATAGGCAATACAGTGAACAGAAAGACATTTCATGGGATATTATTATTGTGATTTTGCTTAATTTGAAAGGTGAAATATTTATAACAAACCTTGTTTCTTATGAATATATACCTGGCTGCAAAAACTCAGAGGTAAAAACTCTGCATATAAACTTTAGCATTATTAGTATTACTTTGGAACTTCTTTTTAAATCCGCTTTCTTCCTTTAAGAAAATAACTAAGTCCCTTTTCTAAGTATGAAAAATTAGGTGTTTATTGATTTTGGATGCTTTTGTCCCTCTCCTCACCCCCACCAGGCTGGATGAAAACTGGTTCTACTTTAATTAGCTGGAAAGCTACTGACCCAGTTGATTTTCAAAATAATTTTTACAATGGCTCAGATATTTTAAGTTGCCTCCAAATTGCAGTTTGTGTAAAAACCAACTGTACAGCTCGTGACTGCATTAAATGAGCTATCTTTTTTTTCTCCCCCTTTTTGAATGAAACTATGGTAAATTCCTAAATTATTTCTTACTGAGTTTATAACCATGTCTTTTTCTAACATTTTGTAAACATTCAGTTGCTGAGAAGATTGAATTGGACCGAGTGTAAAGAAGATACAAGACATATCACTTCAAATAATCTCATGATCAGTTAATCAATGAACGACATAGTCTTCCTCTTCTATGACACTATAGAAGTTAATATTCCCATGCAGCAGTCTGAGGAATAAATTCTGCCTGCTACATTCCACTGCTGTATATCATCAAGTTCCATCTCAATATGAGGAAAAACTTCTTTACTTTGAGGGTGACAGAGAACTGGAACAGGCTGCCCAGGGAGGTGGTAGAGTCTCCTTCTCTGGAGATATTCACAACCTGCCTGGGCACAACTCTGTGCAATGTGCTCTCGGGGAAGCTGCTTTGGCAGGGGGTTGGACTAGATGATCTCCAGAGGTCCCTTCCAACCCTTAACCATTCTGTGATTCTGTGATTCTGTGATCAAGTATTTGCACAACAGATCAGACCGACGGTTTCAAAAATAATACACTTTCAAAACATATATCACAACAGTCCCTTCACTGTGATGGTATGTACTGCACTACTCCTGCTAAGCCCCTATCTACAGCCTAGGAGGTGTGTTCTCCTGCCAAAACCCAGCAACTTTCAAACAGAGATGAAAGAAAGACATTTTTGTGCTTTGTTCCTTAAACTACTACAACGCAGAGAAAAATTAGAGTGTTTGTTTCCTTCCCGTAAAATTATATATATGTGTGTGCATCTGTCACTATTACAGAAAGTGACGTTCCTAAAAATAGGTCATAAATTGAACACTGCACTTCAGCCTGCATAGCTTAGATTCAGCTAAGCTTTTTTCCTAAAAATCAAGCCCATTGTTTCTCTTCTTCATAAATGCCAATCCACACTCCAACCTTTTTTATAGAACATCTGCTGCACAAAATCAAATATAAATCAGCAGATCTGAGTAAGTTCAGCCTAAGTTGCAGGGATACTTTTCAAATAGTGGTCCACATGTAAGAAGTTAAGAAAGCAAACTGACTTTGACAACTAGAAAAGAGTTTTTATCTCTCCTTATCAAGTTCCTCACAGCTAAACTGAGGAAGTGTGGTCTGGATGATCGGGTAGTGAGGTGAATTGTGAACTGGCTGAAGGAAAGAAGCCAGAGAGTGGGGGTCAGTGGGGCAGGGTCCAGTTGGAGGCCTGTATCTAGTGGAGTCCCTCAAGGGTCGGTACTGGGACCAGTACTATTCAATATATTCATTAATGACTTGGATGAGGGAATAGAGTGCACTGTCAGCAAGTTCGCTGATGACACCAAACTGGGAGGAGTGGCTGAGATGCCGGAAGGCTGCGCAGCCATTCAGAGAGACCTGGACAGGCTGGAGAGTTGGGCGGGGAGAAATTTAATGAAATATAACAAGGGCAAGTGTAGAGTCCTGCATCTGGGCAAGAACAACCCCATGTACCAGTACAAGTTGGGGGCAGACCTGTTGGAGAGCAGCGTAGGGGAAAGGGACCTGGGGGTCCTAGTGGACAACAGGATGACCATGAGCCAGCAGTGTGCCGTTGTGGCCAAGAAGGCCAATGGCATCCTGGGGTGTATTAGAAGGGGTGTGGTTAGCAGGTCAAGAGAGGTTCTCCTCCCCCTCTACTCTGCTCTGGTGAGGCTGCATCTGGAATATTGTGTCCAGTTCTGGGCCCCTCAGTTCAAGAAGGACAGGGAACTGCTAGAGAGAGTCCAGCGCAGAGCCACAAAGATGATTAAGGGGGTGGAACATCTCCCTTATGAGGAGAGGCTGAGGGAGCTGGGTCTCTTTAGCTTAGAGGAGACTGAGGGGTGACCTCATTAATGTTTATAAATATGTAAAGGGCAAGTGTCATGAGGATGGAGCCAGGCTCTTCTCAGTGACATCCATTGACAGGACAAGGGGCAACGGGTGCAAGCTGGAACACAGGAGGTTCCACATAAATATGAGGAAAAACTTCTTTACGGTGAGGGTGACCGAACACTGGCACAGGCTGCCCAGAGAGGTTGTGGAGTCTCCTTCTCTGGAGACATTCAAAACCCGCCTGGACGCGTTCCTGTGTGACATGATCTAGGTAATCCTGCTCCGGCAGGGGGACTGGACTAGATGATCTTTCGAGGTCCCTTCCAATCCCTAACATTCTGTGATTCTGTGAAGTTGTTATTTTCTCTTTAAGGCACCCTAATTTTTTTAAAACCAATACAGTTTTGTAGCATTATGTCATTATTTTCCTTTGAAAGATCAGTCTTGCATTTGTACTGCTCAATAATACTGTATTTTCGAATCATCTACACTAAATCTTAGTAAAAAGATGGTATCCGTTATACAAAGAAATAATGTATGTACAGAAATCATTACTGTAATGCAAATATTTTTGCCACATAATGAATATTTCTGCTTTACATTTTTCTGGTGTAGAGAAGAAATTATAGACAATCCATCCTTTTCAAGTGTCATTGTCTGAAAGTACAAAGTTCTATTGAGCAATATTCTTTACTTTTCCCTTCCTTTTTTTATTACCTTTTGCTTTCACTTTTTAGTGTGATCTTGTAAATTATTTAAAACATGAAATCACACAAATGTTAAAAAAATTGAGGGTTGTAAATCATTCTACATGTATCTTATAATTTACCTGAAAAATCTATTAATGGTTGGGATTGGGTATTACTTGCTTTACCTATTATGATCAGAATGGAAGGTATCACACTTCTCTTTTGGAATTTGTGTAAATCAAATTACTAAATCCAAGAATCATGTTCTTTCATAGTGCTTGTTTCTCCAATAGTCCTCCATCTAGGATACACGTAACTCATGCTGAAGACAGTAAAAGTGAACCTGGTCCAAATTTAATGAACAATCCATTTTCAAATGAAGTTTTAAAGTTTTTAAAAATAATTTATTACTTTATATGAATGTATATTCCTTATTGCTATAATTCTGGAATCTCTTACAATAATTTACAGGATCTACCTATGCAGCACCTTTACTAAAGAGAAAAATATTATCCATTTTATAAAGTTAAAACAGCATCAGTGATTTTGTGCTGCAGATAGATAGAAGTATCATGGATGCAAAAATATCTCCTGTCCTTGTAACTGGGAGATGGCATAAAGGCAGAAGTAAATTAGGCTCCCTACTAACTTAATGCAATAGTAGGCTGCTATGGAGACCGTTTCACCTGCCCAAGTAACATGTTTCCTATTCTGAAGACTGTGAGGGAGAATAACAGACTTTTGTGTCAGACCTGTTACTACTCCTGGTGCCAAGGAAACCTACTTTCAACTTATAGTAGTGGACAGACCCCAAAACATAGGCTGGCATGAACACGCTCACCTTCAAGCACTACAGTTCTCAGAAGTTCTTCGCATCGCTGCCCGCTTTGTTAGGGGTGACATCTGTGCATGGACCTGTCTGACCTAAATCATTACTCTATGTCTCGCACATAAGTAACAGTAGTTTGCTATAAGAAAAGAACTACAAAAATAGCATGGAATGAAGGGAAAGAGTTTTCATACATTGCTTGGTTAAGTCATCTAGACATAGCAGATCCTCCAGCACTATTTCTGGCTAATTCTACAGGTGGTGGTGCAGCATTGCCCCTTCCTTTCCTCGTCCTTGAACACAGACTGGCCATGCCTTGCCTCCTACACAACTCTCCCAGACATCTAGGCTTTCCTCCAAAGGAAGCTTGGGCACACAGGCAAAGAGGAAACAGTGCCACCCTCCCACAGGTCCCCTGGCGGGGATGATGAGGGAATTGGCACTCTGGGCTAGATCACAGAGTCTTCCTGTGAGCATCCAGGATGCAGCTGGTGCACACAGGCAGGGCAGTGGAGAGGCTGCACCCACTACCGCAGGCTCTGTCTCTGGCTTTCAGTGGGCTACATCAGTTTTCACCAGCCGAGGACCCCTGATGAGCTAGTTAGCCAGCCAACTTACAGGTTACTTACAAAGCCGCATAAAACATTAAAAGCTTGTAATTTTCCACTTTCAAACCGATTTCTAAAAAGCTTATTCTCAGGAAATTGTTTGTTCCAATTTGGTTGAGGTCTCCAGTTATTTCAATAGGAAAAGCAGCCTTACATTTTAGTGAAAAGCTGAGGGAAGGGATCAAAACAAATTTAGTTTGTAGTAAACATTCAATTGATAGCTGTTTTCAAATGTTTGCTTACTGCGTTCAACTGCTAGTAATTTTATCCATCTGTGGAATATTGCTGCTTGATTCTGTCCTTTCTGATTTTGTTAGACCCGTTCAAGTATAGGTGTCCAGAAAGTTTAATCTAAAAATTGAATTTATACCATAGAAAAAAATAGTAATGGAGGGGAAATGTGGACATTGAATGAAAAACTAATCAACTAACACTGAAATACTTCCTGGGTACTGAAAGTATTTTTCTTCTCTGAGCTTACTAGATGTCTCTATACAGACTTTATGAGCGAACTGGACTGTGTTACAATCTGGCAGGAAGAACTGCTATCCAAAGATCAACACATACTTCATCAGCAATAGAAGCAGCTCACAGACCTTTAGATGCACTCCGTGGAGCAAAACTGGAAAACATTGCCCAAATGCTCTTTAAAAAAAAAAAAAAAAAAGGAAAAGAAAAGAAAAGAAAATCTCCACAACCGTATTTAAGTTTAGCAGCAAATATAATTTAGTCTTGATGGAATCATAACTGTTTTCAAAGTGTGCCCCTGCCCTTTTCTTATCCACTTCCACCGGTCAAAACTAACAAACACCATACTATATAAAGGAATAGTTCAAAGGTTTTTATTTTGCATGCACAGACGTCTCTAATCTAACAGTATTTACCAATATACATACCTGGCATCTTGTGTTCTGAAGCATATTGTAGCTGCCACTTTTCTTGTTAGCTTTTTGTCTGTTTGGAAATGTCTTTCGAGCATGACTGCATTCTCTTCTCTTCATTAAAGATGTACCTGCATCACATTCCCTTCCCAAACTGCAATTATTAACTATTTCCTGCCACCTCATTTTTGACATAGGGGGCCCTGCTGTCCAAATGAAACTTTAATGAATGCTTGAGGATGTGCTTGTGCATTGTTGAGTCTCAGGGCAGTCCTGTGATATGCAAAGAACAAGAGTTGAATACTCATAGTTAGTGGGAAAATGTTGTGTTATTACTTTTTAAAAAGAACAAATGTTGGCATGTGGTGTCTGCTCTGCCAGCTCCACTTTGCCCAGTATTTTTGTGGCTGCCCCACATGCATTTCTGTGCAGTTTCTTTTTGCTGTCTAATCTGTCTGAGATGATAAGAATCCCACATGCCAAGAGAACACTAGACTACTTTAAAACTGTCACCCAACCTGCTTACTTCTGCTAACCTTGTCATCACTGCACTTTGCTTTTTAGAAAGGCAAAATTTTGATACACATTACACAAATAACCTCATTATCTTCTATTACGCAAACTTTGCTGTTCTTGTTCCTCTTCCACTCATCCTTTTTTCTTCTTTTATCAGTGCAATCCTAACTTCAAAATTAGAAATCCAGCTGACCCATAATCACTTTGAATTACAAATTACAGAAGCAATAAAATCTTCAGTTTTTGCCTGTGAGGTCCTGTGATCACATACATACTCTAACAGTACCACCTGTTTGCAAGAGGTCTTCATAGACCTCTTCTTTGGTCCCAACTTTTCATTCCCTTCTAACCAACACTCTTTTATTCAGTATGATCCTTCAAATTCAGCAAATGAGCCACTAAACACACAGACTGCAGCCACCCTCTCACACTGAGCAGATTAATCTCCAGGACATAAAGTGTAAAAGGGGTTCTCTGGGAAAGCTGCATCACCTGTTGTCACCATTTAAGGCTGGACGGGCAGTTAAATGGACAGCAGATGCTCCCTATTAACCTTCTCCTTCCCCAGAGGGGAAAAGGAAAAGAGAAAAGGGAGAGAGACTTACAGGTTGGAAAGTTAAAACAGTTTTAATAAACAATAACAAGGAAAAGAAAGAGTATAATAAATAGTGAACTGTATACAAAACTGCTACTGAGCTCCCCCGGATGATGACCGTGTCACGCCTGACACCACAGGGCACTCGCTGGGCAGTCCCGACCCACACATGGCAGCAGACGGGAACCGGATTCAGGAGCAAAGGCAGGAACACGGGCAGAGTCCTCCTCGCATGCCGGCCAGAGAACAGAGCACGATGCTCATGGTCCCTCAGCTTTAAATTGAGTATGACGTGGGTGGGATGGAATACCCCGTTGATCAGGTTTGGGTCGCCTGTCCTGTCCGTCCCTCCCCACAGGTGCAACATTTTATGATCCCTTCCTTTGTGGAACAAAGAAAGAGACCTAACAGGGACCCTAGTTCCCACAGCAACAAGCACATGTAGTCAACTTCAGAAAGTAGTCACTTTAAGAAACTTAACTGAAAAATCTGTCCTGGTCCAAAACAGGACACCTGTAATGGTGTCACTGAATATTACACATCAAGTGGTTTGTTCAGGAGTACTAAACTGAAGCTGTATGGCAAGTTTAATTCTAGCTTTTCTGAATTTTTGAGAACTTGATTAAGAGTAAATCAAAATATTTCAACAACCTCAAAAACTTTCATCTTGTCAAAAATAGCGTGTTGACTTGTCCTCGTAACAAAGTATAGCTGAGCCTTTTCAGCTAAAGTATTTCCATAAAACCTGAAATAGAGCAGAAATACAACATGCATCAGTCCAAAAGTGTTGAAGGTTAGCCAAAGATGGTATTTTAAACAGGAAATCCTGAATGGTCTTAATAGGTGACACATCAATTTCACTTCTAATTACCTTTGGTTCAGAAATCTGATGTGATGGTGATAATATGTAATTTTAGATTTTTTTTTTTAAGCTACCTTTGCTAAGGAAAGTATTTCACAAAATTAGAGAATTGACAAGAACAATTGTAAAAGATGGTTTCCTCAAAAAAAATCTGGCTAAAAATATTCTGGGCTAGCCACAGACTACCAGTAGCCGTAAACCACCTGTAGTTTTTAGGAGGAAAAGTCTTCTTTTGAAGTTCTTTTTTATCATTACACTATTTCAGCTTGTCAATATTCACCATGACAGCAGCTTCAGCAGTTTTGTCTGATACCTTGAATACAGATAAATAGCAAAATATTAACCTACATTCAGTCTGAAAATAGTAGGATGAAATATATGTTAACTGTAACTGACTTGTAACAAACCTCTTCTGCTGTTTTCCAAGAGGATAAGCCAATCTATGAATTTCTATTTCTGGTGGATTATGAGTGCATAAGACTTTTTTTTTTCCATTTGCTGAGTCAAAAGCATTATGCAACAATCCCATACTTGATACCATGCAATGAAATGAGAAAATTGAGGGTAAAGCTAAAGAAAACACCCTATGATGACTGATTTTATACAGATTTAGTTGAGACACTCGTGATAAATAATAATTTTTAAGAGGATGTTTTAAGGAAACACCGTGTTTCTGAATACAATATTCTATCAAACCTGTTCCCATTAATATAAAACTCAGATCACATTATCTTCAGTTTGTTGTTAGTATTATTAGTTATCAGATCTAATTTTTTTCAATATCTAATTAAAAACCCTCACAGAACTGATTGATAAAACTCTTGATTTAACTATTAACTGTCATTCTGCTATAAAAGTTACCAATCTATATTTAGCATATTTCTGTAATGTGTTACATCATCACAAAATAAAAAAAAAAAATTTACAGTGCTTTTCAAGGAATCCTGTATATTTCAAAGAGGCGAAACAAAGTAAGCTACAGTGACAGAGAATCAGAACTAACAGAAAATATTGAAAAATGAACTCATGCTGTATCCCACATAAGCAACCTACAACAATTACAAACCTTCCAATTGTGTTTGTCGCTTCCAGAAGAGAGTATTCTTGTCGTACAGTTTTGTACAGTAGTTACATTTATGCCTAATGAATTATATCCCCTTTAATGTAACCTACCTTTCATTGAATACTATCATAATTTTGAGTGCATGTAGAATTAGATTCTTCTAATTTTGACCACCTTAATTTTCAATATCTATGCAAAAAAGTAAGATGAAAGAATATTCAGTTGTTGCTAGTCTCTCTTTAACATCTCATCTCCAGTATTCATAAAAAGTGTAATTTTACCTTACTCATAAACCACTTCTTCACAGTTTGGGGACATTTTATGATCCTAGAGAACTATACTTGTATATTCATATGTATTCAAAGTTATTAAAGGAAATATCCTGTGCAAAACCCACTTTCTTCAATTTTGTGATATAGGAGTGGACAGGTAATAGCAAGGAAATACTCATTTTCATTCAACATTCATCTATAGACAAACTGGTGGTTTCTGATGTAAACATCAACATTTGATGTTCTACCTGATGACACATCATTAAAATTCAAATTTCTAAAACAGATCCTAAATTTCTGAATTCCTCCATAAACGTTAACTATATTTGAACTGAGCAAAGTCAAATCTTGATGATAAGACAAGTTTCAACAAAAATAACTCGGATTCAGTAACTCTTACTTATGGGAGTCAGTAATTGCAGCATTTCTCTCTGTTACACCTAGTTCTTTGCCTTGATTTGGCCAAGTTCTTCAGTCTTAGAACCAGAGCATCTTCAAGCATTTTCACTTCAATTCCCCTCAAAATCTCAGTCCTTACTCTAACTAAAAGGGAGCCAATTTCTTTTGCTGCTTCCATCATGTACTCTTATAAATACACCTAGTCATTCTTACAGAAAACTAATGCAAGTCTGGCAAGACCTTCACCAGGAAAATTCCTACCAAAAGGAACTGTCCTTGCTTCTCCCTAAACTTTACTTGTGCACAGTTGTTTTCATTAGGAACAAGTTTATTCGGGCTGACTTCTACACTAAAAATAATGTTTAATCTACAGTTACAAGATTCAGTAAATCTGTGCAACAGCTTCACAGAATGGTTGACATTGGAAGGGACCTCTGGAGGTCACCTACCAAGACAGTCATTCCATTTAGAAGTTTATCAAGTAGGCCAAGCATGATTTCCCCTTGGTGGAGCCATGCTGGCTACTCCCACTACCTTGTCCTTTATGTGCCTGGAGATGGTTTCCAGGATTAGCTGCTCCATCACCTTCCCAGGGATCAAGTTGAGGCTGACCAATCTGTAGGTCTTTGGGTCCTCCTTCTTGAAGATAGGAGTGACATTTGCTTTCCTCCAGTCACCATGATCAATCAAAGATTATCGAGAGTAGCCTCACAATGACATCAGCCAGTTCCCTCAACACTCATGAGTGAATCCCATGGGCTTATGTATGCCCCTGTTGCTTAAGTATTCCATGATATGATCCTCTTCTACCAAGGGTTCATCTTTCTTGCTCCAGTCTTTCACCTTGGTCTCTGGGACCTGGGATACCTGAAGACCTGTCTTGCTGGTAAAGACTGAGACAAAGAAAGCATTTGGTACTTCTCCATGTCTTGTGTAACCAGATCCCCTGTCTTGCTGAGCAATGGGCCCACATTTTCCCTAGTCTTCTTTTCATCACCTACGTACCTGTAGAAGCCTTTCTTGTTGTCTTTGATGTTCCTGACCAGATTTAATTACATTTTGGCTTTAGCTTTCCTAACTTCGTCCCTGGATGCTTAGACAATGTTTCTGTCTTCATTTCATATTACCTATCATTCCTTCCACCCTCTGTATTTTTCCTTTTATTTTTGAGTTTGGCCAGAAGCTCCTTGTTCATCCACACAGACCTCCTGGGATTTTTGCCTGACTTCTTATTCTTTGCAATAGAACTCTCTTGAGCTTGGAGGAGGTGGTCCTTGAATATTAACCAGCTGTTTGGGTCCCTCTTCCCTCCAGGGCCTTATCCCCATGTGACTCTTCTGAGCAGATCTTTGAAGAGGCCAAAGCCTGCTCTCTTGAAGTCCAAGGTTGTAAGCTTGCTTTTCACCCTCTTCTCTGCCCTCAACCTTGATCTCTTGAGTCAACCTTTTGCCATCTCATACAAGAAGAGAAAAAGCGCATAAATTAAGAAATATCTGTACAAGACAATCTGAAAGTGATCAACTACTGTTAAGCAACCCATCATTCAGCAAAAATAAAAATTAAGTGTATGTATTAAAATGTAGCTGGAAGTGTGACTTTCATACACATAGGTGTAATTCAGCTAGATTAAGCTTTAAAGGAGTTTAAAAGATTTTCCAGTCCCCTCTGCACTCCAGGCTTTATTTTTGATCTCCTCCTTTTGAAAACTATGCTTTAATCCTCTTCCCTGATATCAGGAAACGATCCTGAGTGTACATTTTTGTTTTGTGGCTATGAGAAAGTCCCACTGTCTCTCTAGAGGTTAGCCAGGGCTGCTGATAGAAGTAATGATGGTGCTTCTCCCCTTAGCCCTGCACCCCTGAGCTAAAAGCACCACTCCGCTTGTGGTGAATTTTTGGCAGGCTTCATGGGAAGGGTGCTCCTTGAGCCTATCCTTAGGCCTACATCTTACACTTCACCTCCTCTGTGACACCACTTGAACATGAGAAAGAGAACAGAAGTGGCAAAATTACAGAACTGCAGTGACGAAACCTTTCAGTATTCAATAGGAAAAAATAAGCTTACCTGAGATGCCTAGAGCAATGCAACCTCAGTTTTGTATATACTTGCTGCAATCTCAACTCTGACTGTAGTCAAGACATACTCAATTGACTGGTTTTTATTCAGTTCAAAGTATATGACCTTGAGATAGAGTGATCATCTACAAAAAAGAGCTAGTAAAATGCCACACAGTAGATAAAAAGTTGTAGAAAATCAAAAAGCCAGTAAGTCACTCACTAAGTATTTATCATCACCACCACCAAAAAAAAATAGCTGCATTACCAAAAGACCACAGCTTCAATATGCATAATCTGTCTACAGCTCTATATGGACAAGTAAACAATGCAATGCTTCAATTATTATGCTTAAACTACTGTAAAGTAGACCTCAACAAACCACACAGATACTGTATCTAGATAATAGCAAATACAAAATAGTAAATGAAATAATTAGGTGATGGATCCCAAAGATCCCAAGAGCATATTATTTACACAAAAGATAACCTGTAAGCAGGAAATGAATTTGCAGTTCCTTTTTTTAAGTTTAAAGCTGACACAAGCACACAACAACACAAAACCACACTGTGAATGTCTAATAGTTATTAAGTGTTGTTATAGTTGTGATGGTGTAAGATTATAAATGAAGTAAACTTTACAGGTAGGAAGTTTGGGTTTTTTTTTTTAAGACCATCCAGTATACAAGTAGGGGTGGAGAAGGGCAGGGGTGCACCCAAAAGACATGCTCTTGAACACAATCGCTTAATAAACTGAAGTCTTAACAGCAATAGCAACATGAGCTGAACATCAGTCCTTTCTTGAAGATTTCTTTCTTGTCAGGGTAAGCTCTCCTTTTCCATTTTAGTAATAGTGATAATAAAGAAAAATTCTTTTTTTTATTTTTTTTTTCTAATTAAACTCAACCTACATCATATCTTGGCCTGCTCTTAAATATTTGAGATTCATATTTTCAAGCTTCTCATTTTCAACTTATTTATGTTTACAGAAGTTAAGCTGAAAAATCCTATTTTTTCTAGGAAAGAGTGGGAAAATTATTATTTATATTTTGAAAAAACACTAATATTGATTTAAGTTAAGATGTCTTCAGAAAGGTTTAAGTGACTAGATTATGATGCTTCTAAATACCAACATCAGGTTAAGGTCTAATCAAGGAGATTTCCACTAAAATCAATAAAATCCTGTCCCCTGCCTTTGTTGATGTTAAAAAATTCTTTGGTGCAGCCAACTAGATATCCAAACCTTACAAGTTTCTGAGGATTTTCTTCAGAGTAGCTCTGGTCCGAACCTCTGGATGCAAGGTAAAATAGCAGTCAGGGAGCATAAGGCACCATCTGGAGCAGAGGCTTCAACTCAGTTTCACCTAAAATTACATGCTTCAAGGCTGTTCCATGATGCAAACCGAAGCACAGTAAGCAGAAAAGACTTGGAGATGCCTCTCAAAAGTACTCTTGTGTTCTGAATTAAAATGGTAATGCCAAGGCAGCTGTTGCAGACCAAGATGCCAGTTTGCTGCCAGAGGTGGCAAAGAAACAAACCTTAGATACTGATCTGAAGGCTAAGTTGATGTTCCTTAGCCATTCTCCATTCTTTTTTTTCCCGATAAAAACGTCTGTGTAAGGTCACTTAATTCAGCCATAGATTGCTAATTTGTTAACATAATTTAAAGGACCGTTGGGGTTGTTGGAATTATTGAAGGATCCATACGTTCATGAATATATAGTCCCTCTTCGCTGCTGGATACAACTCCTTTGATAAAAGATGGAGTATGGACAGCTGAGCTACTGAATGCATTTTAAACAAACCTTATAACTTCAACTGAATGATGGTAAAGTAGATAGGGAAAACTGCAAAGGGCTGCTTATTCTAGTTTTTTTTCATCTTACATCATGTCCAGGATATTTTTGTCCTGTCTGTCATCTAATCTTTCTTCTCCTCTTCCCCTCTAGTTTAGCAACTCTAAAATAATCATTTTCTAGTTTTATTATCTTTGGTTTCACAAATGCATTTCAGAATGTTATTTCTCACATATAGTTCTTCTGCGAGTTGCACTGAAGACATTGCATGTAATCCAAAACTGCTTAAAATAAGTGGAAGATATCACACTTAGGACCTGAAGCGAAACACAGAAACATGCGCTTGCCAAATGAAAATTATAGTGTCTTGCAGTGTCTTGTCTGTGAGTATCACTGAACGGAGAAGACTTAAAAGGAATTCATTTGGAGTTTATAAAGGGTTAAGAAAACAGCAACCCTTTAACAGGAAATATTTAATCGAGGTTAGATCCTATTTATACAGTTCAATGGATCAAGCAGCATCTTACCAAAAAGAACATAAAGCTCTCCATAAAACAGTTCATTTCCATACCACGCTTACAGCATCTATTAATTCATAAATACTTTCAGCACATTCATGATAAAAGGAAGATTAATATCAGTAGTGTCAAAGGTACTGTTTTTGTTTGGTTTTCCTGATAATGACAGCATGTTTAATTCCAAACTCAAAGCTTTAATGACCTTTTGTGAAATAATAAATTCAATTAATTTCAGCAAGCCAGATTTTTCATAGGAGAGCCCTGGTCCTCAAATTTTAACTTTTGTATCTATGGAAACCGGCAATTAAATTGCAAGAATTTTTCAAGACGTATTAAATAGGTTATCTTAAATATTTCATTTTACCTTTTAAAAGAGCTAAAAATTTAAAATGTTTTCATTTTAAATGTCATGAATTAAATTGTCAAAACATATTCTCGTTTAGAAGTGTTTTTAACAATAAAAACAGTTTTATTAATTTCTTTATTTTAAAGTATAGCAACACTATCTGTTATAACTTTAAGGATACTACGCTACTTTTCACAGTAGAGGTTTTTATTGTTCAAAGTGTACTTTCTTCTGAAATGCAGCCCACAGAAATTACTCTCATAGGGGTTTTATTTCTTCATCTTGAGGAATATAAATTTAGAGTATATTACTAATTGCTTCCTTGTAATCAAGGAGTTGATAACTGGGGATATTATAAACCTCAGGCTGCATTAAACAGAAGGATAGTTCTAGAGACGGTTTGTTGAAAAAGTAAGTTAACATAAGCCTTTGTACAACTCTGCCTTGAGAGGATATTCTGAACTGTTATCAGGCTTTTCTCAGTCATCTTAATATTAAATAATATGTAATTTAGAACTTAATATTTTTTCACTGAGAGTGCTCTAAATTAATTATAGGAGAGTTGGCAAATATTATAATGAATTTGGAATTATACAAAATTTAGAGATCTGCACTTGTGTGCAGTGTACAGAGTGCCAGAGTCTGAAAGTAAGCTGTGCTAATTCACGAGGGCACAAACTGATGTGCTATCCAAATCAGTATGATAATTCAATTTTATTTTTTAAATTAATTACTTAATGAAATGCTTTTCCTCAAATTTCATTGAGGTATTCATGCACTATCTTCACAATGTGCAAAATGAAGATGACCTACCTGACACAAATCATTTAGCTGAAGGAGGAAAGTATAATAAAACCTACTGTTGGCTCCTTCAGTTAATAAAACAGATTATTTTGATCTCCAGAACCTTTAGAGTGACTTCTGTTTAATTAAAGCATAACCATTTAGAAAGGAATATAAACAAAATCTCTGTGAATTTCCAATATGAATATGAATGCTCCCTCCTCCATCTCCCAAAGCAGGGTTACTGTAGCAAGAATGCTAGGTAAGAGGAAATCACAGTCTCTTGATATGAAATATTAACCATAACTGTTGTACTCATTATTACAGTATGCTGTCATGGAACTGCATCCACAAGTATGTTATATATTGCTCTTGACCAAGCTTTGGATTACCATAGGATTTAACATTAATAGAAGCTTTTACAAACAGCACTGTTTAAAAGGTTAACACACCTATAAGATGCCACATAGAGGAAATAAAATATAATTGAAATAATGCAAGAAAACTTTTCTCTTTTTTTACATTTCCCAATCAGGTACGTAGAATTTTCAAGAAAGATACTTTACTTCCTTATTTGTCTAAAGAAAACTTATCTAAAGAGTGACAGATATATCAAAGGCTTTATACCTATAGAATTAAGGCTCAAAAAAGGAAAAATAAGTTTCTAAAAAATGCATTCCCAGAAACAGGGTGTAAGTGAATCAGCATTTGGCTAGAAGAAAAATAGTCAGTCATCAGAGTTTTGTCATTCTGTGAATATATAACATGGACATTCATACATCTATTATACTCATAAAATAAAGCATAAATGAAGTTAACATTTCTTGCTTGTATATTCTCTATGAGAAAGACTGGTTTATATAATTGTTCTTTGGGTTGTTTGAAATCAAATTCCTTATTTAATTTCCTATCCAGCTGCACATACGGCTCTTTAGCTCAAGAACATCTTTCCTGCCTCTACTTGCACCTTTTATATAGCTGTAGGCTGTACTCCTTTCACTTTGTTAGAACAAGTTTGTTAGAACCTTAAATAGGCTCTCCAGACCCTGAACATCCTGGCAATAAATGTTTTCTAAAACTGTTCAAATTTTTTCATTCTTCTAGATGATGGATGACCAGACTTTCTTGTACATTAACATTTATAATGTAACAAATACAGAAATCGCTAATCTAATGCTTAAATGAAGATGAAAGTTATGACTCCTCTGGAATTATTCCCCATGGTCAAATTATAGAGATCAAAGGATCACTTTTTCCCTGCCATACTTACACTTCTGCTACTAATAGCATTTCTGCTGTCTCTTTTTTTTTTAAAATAAGTGAAAGGTGTGTAAAAGTAATCCACAGATGGTAAACAGCTGAAATATAAACAGAAGCAAGAAAGGAGGAAAAAAGACTGGCATCCTATTTTGATAACTTGTGATTGCACTAGAAGTAAGAGTGCACTTATTAGCACCAGCTGTAAGTAAGAATAATTCAATAGCAGTTTCAAGGTATTTCAAATGGTGTGAAGTTTAAAGAACTCCTTGATATAGGTTATGGGTGAGTATGCATAGCTATGTAGGCAAAAAAAGTGAGCATATATCTTCACTGTTCATTTGAGAAGAAATCATGTATTACATGATACATACTATAATTGCAGAGACACTTTATATATTTTGAGCAAAAGATACTCCATAGATTTAGGTATTTAAGACACATTCACTGAAAGAACTTCCCATGAGAGTCACCTAAAGAATCTAAACTTGTTATATGAGAGCTGTTTGCCCCTACTGGTATTTCCCATATGCTGAAGTAAAGGAATTACTCCAACACTCAGAAACTCCGAGAGCTTCCAGAGGCTATCCATGGACTGCGGTACAGCAGGACAGGGTGAAGTGACTAGCATTTGGACCCCTTTTGTGCTCTGAGGATCTCAGAGAGACACGCACACACCCCTCCTAGTTCCCAGGTGCTCACCTCTCTGAATCCTTGCTTGCCCTTGCTGCAGGTGCACACCTCAGTGCTGTAATCCAGGGTTCAGCACAAAATTCAGTCCTGCACATGCTGCACCTGCAGAAAATCCCTGTGCATCAGTTCAGTAACACCTTGCTCTATTGCACGAGAATAAATTAAAGGCAAGCTGGACATAGGCGCCACTGTCCAGAGATCTGCTTCACATCTCTAGAGGTGAAGATTCAGACTGGAGTTTTATTATGCTGTTATAGAAAAAAAAAGTTTAAAATTCGCCCTCCCCCAATCCTATAAAGAAGGGCATCATTTTCATGTGAAAGAGAGAAGTCCAAGTAATTTCTGTTTCACTGATGTAAATTGAAGATCAAAGAAGATGTGTGTTTATATACCAGAGCGGAAAGACATTCCCAATCAGGAAGAACAGACTGAAGTAACAAAGCAAAGAAGAGGTTAAAAAAAGTTTAGGTTAGTATGTTTAACCCATATAAAGAAAAAATAGCTTAAATAAGAAAAGGTGCAACTGTTAAGAGTGCAGAAATACCAGTCCTCCTTTTCTGTAGTTACATGAAGTACAAATGACTCAATTTCTGATACATACCATGACTGCTTTCCTTTAAGGATTAATTTAGTCAGCAGTTATACGGACGTTGGTTAGTTTTAGCTCAGATAGAGTATTCCGTCATATTAAAGTCACACGGGTAATGAGGAAAGTGCTTGCTGTAGAACCTGTTCTCTGAAAATAAAATTAGTTGGCTTTAGTGAGGTGAAATTAAAACATTGGGATAGGGCATAGAGGTACTTGAACTTCAGCTTGCTTCATTAGCCAACTGTTCCTGCTGTTTGGAGCTTGACACCTTAGATGTTTCTATGAGGAAAATTATTCCAAATTGGTTTATCTCTTTTGGGACTGATAAACTGTACAAAGTAGATTCTCATCGAAGAGAAAAATAAATCACATATTTCTGTTAGGTGGACAATTTTTCATAGTTTTCATATAATAAAGTATTCCTAAAATTAAAACTCTTTTTAAATAAATACCAGGATGTGGATGAGTGAATGGCATGTGTATATAAGTATCTAGCATGTAAAAGACAACATTAATCAGCAGGCATATGAAATTGAACACTGTGTTTAAGTGGTAAACAGGCATTGTGATCCAAATAATGCTGAGAGAATAATGAGGGAAGAATTTTCAGCTCATTTGCCAGACTATGATAATTTTTATTTCTTATACAGTGTTTTCTGGCAGGGGAGGGGAAAGTAAGTGATATTTAATTGCATCAGTAATTTCAAACGAATAACGGAAAATAATGCCAGTTTACTCTTCATGCCATATCCACTATTAAGCCAATTTATTCCTCTTCATAAATCAACTTGTTTTTCAGTGTAGGTTGAATTATTACATCAGGGTCATCTTTCTAGTGTTTGGATTCACTGGCCATTAGGTTCATAGTCAAACATTGCTGATTTACAGGGAGAGCTCTTTGTCTGTAAGCAGAGGCTGACATGAGAAGGCCTGGACGCGTTCCTGTGTGACATGATCTAGGTAATCCTGCTCCGGCAGGGGGATTGGACTAGATGATCTTTCGAGGTCCCTTCCAATCCCTAACATTCTGTGATTCTGTGACATTTATTAGAGTTGAGTGAATAATCTGAAACTGATTATTGAATGCATATTTTTGGGGGTTTGTCCTCATCGCTTAATCCAGTACTGTTTTCATTGGGGAGGGGGATAGAGGGGGAATGGGACATGGACACAGTATGGGACAGACAGACAACATCTGTTCAAGACCTTCAGCAATGAAAGTCTGTCTTCAACATTGGAAAATTACCTGGGAGCTTCTTCACTGAACAATTCTCAGGCTGGAAATTATTCACACACAAATTCATATAAAAAAATGCTTTTGTTATGTTTAGAGAGATTTGGCTCTCCATTACAGCTACTGTCTTCATTTTGCAGTTGCTTATGTTATTGCTGGTAACACAGTGATAAATAGAAATTTTTTCCTTTACAACTTGGTCGTGACAAATTTTTAAAATTGAAGGTTGATTTCCCTCCTTCCCACAATGAAGAACCTAATCGCATGATAAAACCCATACAAATTGCAGCAGAATTAGTAGTTATTCAGTGTTCTTCACTCCTCCCCTTTCCCTTATTATCCACAGGTTAATTATGCTAGCTACCATGCTGCTTTGGGACCCACCAGCACCTGGGTGCAAAGCAAATACTGAGTTTCTGATTGCTCCCAGTCCAACGGAAAATGAACTACTTCTCCCTGGTACCCATTTGATAACTACCAGAAGTGGGCCCTTTCTGAACATCTCTGTGATCTTTGTCTCTGAGGTTTTGTCTCTGTACGTCAGTCTTTTATGAACAAAAGCACCTAAATAATAGGAGCTGAATACAGATAAGCAACGTTGCTAACTACATAGCCCATACTGTAGCAACATGAAGCCCAAAATTATTTAGAGCACTTCTAGAAAGGACTTCAATCACTAATTAAATGGAAGTTGCTGAATTGCACTGCTTCTTGCTATGAATGATGCATGCATGCATGCATAAGTAATAATCACTAATATCACAGGTGGGGTTTTGTTAAAACAAATGCAGCCTGACTGTCCTGATATGAAGAAAATTAAAACAGAGGTATTTCTCCAAGACCATTTAATTCATTAAAAGACAGGGCAATATAATTTTTCCTTCATTAGCTTTCTGCAATGGGAAATTTCTTTTTAGTGAGCAGCCTTATACAGCTCCTGGCCAATTAATGAACTCCTAAGCTTAGCCCTCAAAATTATAGCCAACTGATTTGTCAATAGAGACTTCAGTTGGCACCAAAACTAGAAGTTGTGTTTCTACAAGGGCTGTCATTTTTTTGTGCAGCTGATACCATATGGATTCCAGCCCAGTCCATTATAGGTATTTCATTTGTGCATCATGCCTTACATAACTCTGTAAGAATGAGAGAGACTGTACACAATCTAATAAATCCTATCACGTGGAATCTGGGTCTAACATCTAACAAATCTCTTTTATTCAGGCATCTATCAAGGAAAACCATACTGCTAGTCTATATGCCTATTCTTTGGGACAGAGACTGTGGGTTAATCTGCACATAAGCCAGTTCTGGTAAAGTTATACGTTTCCTTCAGAGGCTCCTAATCAGCTCAAATGATTGCTCTAAGCTCAGGAAATGTCCTCACATAAGGGTCATTTAGGCACTGTGAAAACTATGAAAACACCTACAGATGCTATTTTGAAGCAGCCATTCTATCTATCATCTAGTCAAAAACATTCCAACTTTTGTCATTTACTGGGATCAACATACTTTATTACAAGGTTTGAGAATCAGAAGAAAAGAAAGACTTGTCTAGCCTGCAGGTTAAAGGACTGGCCTGGGCTGCAAGAGACGCAAGATCCAGTCCCTGAATAATTCAGAGGAATCTATATCAAGCCCACTATTTTGGCTCAGTCAAGCAGGACTTAGACCTTTACTTCCTACATTCCAAGCCAGGGATGGAATTGACCTCTGTTAAACTCATATTCTGATGGTTATCGATTTTCTCAAGTTAAAGAGCATCTGAACATCTACATAAGGAAAGGATTATAACTGTAATATAAGAAATAAAACTTACTTCGTATTCCTTTTTCTTCTGGCTGCTCGATATAAGACATATTTCATGCTCGTCAACCCCAGCAGTTAGCATGCTATATGGAAATTTAAAATGTCTGCTGATTGAAGCAAAAAGACAAAAAAAAAACAAAACCCAACTATCTTTAGTAATTACTCACGATACAAATATTGGACTAAAACATGCACTTCATATAAATTTTAGTGATGATGACAAAAAGAGATCACTGTTTGTGACACCAAGAACTATATTTCTCAGTAATTTTCTCAATAATTTTTTTGTAGAACTCACTAGAGACCAACAGCTGTTTTTTCTGCTCTGTCTCCCTAGTTTTAGTCACCAGATACTATAAATGCAATACAAAATGCTAAGGAAAAAAAAAAGCAATTAAATATGCTAAGGTAAGCAAAAAAAACACCGTGCAAAGGACACAAAACCAACAAAACACCAGGTGGCAACAGAATTAATCAAAGGCCATCTGAAAAATTCCACATGCCTGCTTGAGAAATAATTCACAAAATCCTCATGCTAGATACATTTTTCTTATGTGTTTAGAGAGAATCTTAATAATATAATTAATATATGTACAGAAAAATTTTTTCCTTAATGTCAGTAACTATACCTGTGTGTGTGGTTGTGTGTGTATTCCCCCCACCTCAGTAAAAAAGTGTTAAGAAATTACAGCAAAATTTTGCCTATTGTTTTGTAGTTACCAAAGGAAAGGGACATGTTTCTCCCTAGTTTTGCAGTATTTTCCTTTACAGAATTTGTTGCTATTGTCAGCTGTGTTTAGAGGAGTCCTGTTATCAAATTAACACTTCTGTGAACTCTGAATTAATAGTGTCAGTATCTGCATTGTGGTAAATGCTCCAGGCTAGGATACTGCTATGATTACAGTCAGAGGGGATGGGAATGGAGCTTAACAAAACTTTGCAGTCTCTCCAAAGTTACATGTATAATTAGACAATATTAACTAAATTCCTATAATCCTCCAATGTCTTCTCCTTACTCCTATCGCCTGACATTTGAGATGAGAGAAGTTATCTAAATCAGTCACTACCACTCCGTTTCCTAAGTTAGTCACTCCAAATTGATGAAGTCTGATTTATTGGTACTATTGAGGCTGTTCTAAAGTTCAAGCAGGAAGGTGAACACCTGCAACACTTACAAGTATGTTACAGGCAAATAGAGCAATATTTGTGTATGGTCTACATTACAACCTTTCCCTTTATTAGATAAAACAACTACTGCAAAAAGAATCCTGATAACACACATTTTAGAGGCACAGATCAGCAAACCAATTGTCAATCCATCAATTGATCAGAGCTAGTCTTGGGAGTAGTTTGCTCTTGGAAATGAAGGCCTATGCAGATGGTATGCATGTTCATGACTTGCAGAGCATCTGCACAGAATAGATAATTAGATAAGCAGAAGACAAGAACACAGTCAGTACCTTGAAGAAAACTAGAATAGATAACTGCATACAGAAATTAAATTATTTACTATTTTACTGCTATATGAACTGAAATATTAAATGATATATAGCCTGTATTTGTTTTACTTACACTTAAGACGATTGGGGGGAATTAGAAACAGTTGCCTGCCTCCATTCATCAAATAGACTCAGCACTCAAAACAATTTTGAATTAGAACAGTAAATGAAGTGCTGTATATTGATGCTGATTTAAATAGCCATCAGTTGGGTTTGGCTCTGAATAGAAGACCTCTCTTAAATTTACTAAAGTATAATGTTTTAATTGTTCAAGGTTTTTTAATGGGAAAAGATCTTATGAAATTCAAAACTTGGATAATACTGGAAGAAAATTCAAGTTAAGATATAAATATAGATATAGTGGCTGCATGCTAGAAACAAACAAACACAGCCTAGTGTTTTGAATGTTTATCAGCCTGCAACAAATTAATTTATATTTAAGACTTTCTCATTTTTTTCCTGTTGCTACAGTATCCTCTATTCTACATATAAGAAACGCTGGAATTTTTCTAAAAATTTTCTTTATATCTCAGTTTAGTTATAATGATTGTCTGTGGCCTAACTGTAACATCCTTGGTATTTGTATGCTAAAAATAACTCAATAATTTAAGCAGTTTTGGTCTGGCCATTTAATTAGGTGAGTAAAAGTTAAAAACATCAATGAACACTAAATAGGGCTTTCCCAGAAGGCAGTATTTCAGACAGATAGTTTCATTCTCAAGCAGGGTCAAGATGCTGCCCTCACAGACTGGAAGCAAGATAACCCCATCCTTTGGTTTGGCAGCTTCATGCAATGCTGAGCACACATCTGGAGCACCAACATTTCTGGCAGAGAGCCCTCCTCCCGCCCTGTGGTGTAGGGGAGACTGGTCCTACAGCAGGGAGAGCCCAGCAGTGGAGCCATGCCATGCCATGCCACGTCACCAGGACTGCCCATAAGTGGTGCAGACCTCATCAGGGTGGTCACTGAAAGAGCTTCCACCATCCAGCTGCATATGCAAAGTGACCTTCTTTAAGGATTTCTATGCAATCTGTTAGCAGTGCAAAAGACTCAATGGCTGACTCCTCCTTGCCTTGCTAAACTGAGACAATCCTCATCTGCCAACAGGTACCAACAAGTTACACCAGGACGAGTGCTATTTTGATCTTCCCCTTAAGTTGCAATAGGCTTACAAGATGATGAGACGTGATTTGTTGGGTTTTGTTTTTTTGGGGGGGTTTTTGTTTTTTTGAGCAGAAAGAGGAATACAGGACAAGAAAGCCTTCAGGAATAGACTTGAAGGTTCTGCCCACTTCCTTCAGTAGCCAGCAGGACCACAACAGAAATGTTTTTTCCCCTCCCTAGTGCCAAGAAAGCATACATGCATCCATACACACCGCAGGAAAGGGCAGGCTGTACAGTCTACTGCTACAGGTCCCAGGGCACACTGTCATATACTGTCTGCCTGTAGATTCACTGCCACCATCACAGCTGGTGCATATAAATTGCATGCATAAATACAAACATAGCAGACCAGTAGCAATCACTCGAGTTATCCCTGAGTTCACAAAGATCCCACTTTAGAAATAACAAAGGTATTGCTTTGACCCTTCCCAAAGCCTATATAAATCTTCCACAATTAAGTACAATTGCAAATAAATTATCTTGATCAGCGATTAATACTTTCCATTGTAGTCTATTCACAAGATTTTTATTTCAACAACATAGGAAGTGCAAAGTGTCTGTTAATCCATTAGGAAAATCATACAGGACAAAGGAGAAACTGACACACATACTAGATTTCTTTAAAGGCTATAGTCTTGAATTACAGATACTACACAGACTAATTAACAGATTTACTTAAAAATTGCCATAAAATTCATCATGCATTCAGTATGTTTTGCAAGTACTTTATGACATTTTTTTTTGCACAAAGTGTTCTATGCAAAAATGTCTACAATTTATGAGCAATGGGTCCCTCCTTGATTTAAAACTCTAAAAGCACTCCAAAAAAGCCAATTCACCAGCTAATTTATTCCTATATTCATATTTTCTTTTGTAATACAGCATTGAAAGAGTTTTCTGATATATATACAACATTTAAAACAAGCTAATTAAGTCTGTAGCCATTCCCTAATCATGACTGTAATTTATTTTCTGCTAAATTTGCCCCTTCTGGTGTATCAATTTGAAAAGACGTTTAACTCTCTTAGACATGACTGTCATTTTTATGACTTTCTAACAAACATTATTAAGCATGCTTTCTTACTTTTGAGCACTTCATTAGACAACTAAAGGGCCATTGGAACCCTCATGTTGCTAAAATTAAGCACAGTCATAGGTCATTTTGGGGTCAGGGCCTGAATGTTTAGCTGACTGTGTTTTTTTTAACATACCAGTTATAGATCATACATAGAGATAAAGCAAAGACAAGTTTAGACAGACTAATTTATTCAGGACTCAATTTTAGTGATTCAATTTTAACACACAATATGCTGAATTGTGTGAGTTGTTATACTAATTTGACAGACTAGATGATACAGTAGGCATTTCTATTTAATAAAGGCCTGAAATTCTATTCAATTTTGAACTCTAAGCAAGCTACTTGTACTGTGAATCACTATAGATTATCAGATAAGGATTGTGCACAAATTTATACATTCCTCAAGATTTCAATGCAAAAATTTCTTTGCTGGTTTTTATGTTCAATAGCTTATTTTGAAAGCATATCATCTTATCCTCTTTAAAGAGTAGTAAATACTTGAAAATTACAGTGCTAGTATTCAGAAATAGATCTGATCACTGACAACATTCCTATAACATTCATTCTTTACACATATCTTCCACCTCAGGTGTAATTATAAATTACATAATTTTCCCCATGCCTTAATTGATTACACAAAATACTCCATGTCTATGTACAATACATATTTAATATAATTTCAACTATACCTTCTACCCACAGCTTGAAAAATAAACACCATTTGCCCTTATTAAGAACATCCAAATCATCAATATTTACTTGTCGATGTAAGAAAATATCATTGGTGGATTGGAGGCACTGCAACGTACACCAAGTTTGACAATGAAAACATGCTCATATATCAAAAAATCATAACAAATAATTACTTTCCTTCTTGGGGAAAGGACAAATCAAAGAGTCTTTACCGTTCACCATAAGGTCAAGATGATAAAAAAATGGAACTCAACTTCAGAAGAGAAGTCTTCTCGTGGTAGTTCCAGTTGCAAAGTGCCTCAGAGTTCAAGAATTCTTTGTGCTTTATCAGTGCAACTTACTAACAAACTAGGCTCAGGTCATCCACTCCTGAACTCACATTAACTTCCGGGAAAACAAAATACTTTATAAACACACTTACTTTTAGACGTAGTTTAGATTATTATACTGAGTTAGAAAATGAGGAAAAAGACTGGGGGAATACTGTAATTTACGTATTATGTTATTTTGTATATACAGCCATCAATGGAATAAATTATGCCAGCTCAAGGAATTTCAGTGTTGATGTTTACGAAGTCCAAGACTTAACAGATCAGTATAGTTTTGATAAGCAATTTCATTTACTATTTGTGCTCCCTTAAAAATACGTTCTGATGCATTTTATATTCTAGTGCATCTAAGCAAACATGTGTGGAACTGTTAATTTTCCTTAAAGCAGAAAGCATTTTCATCCAGAATTTATTTAAAAGAGTATTAGAGAGATAGAAGTTAGCCTTTCCTTCCTACTAGAAGAGGTCCTTCTTCATACTTCATCAGCCATTACGTTAAATCCAATGCTTGATGTTAACTGATAAAAGCATTGTAGATTCCAAGGCTACACTGGGATTATATTTATTTAAGCAGATCGGATTCTTTTCTTTTGTATGGATTTCAGGCATGCTGCAGACTGTTTGCTCCTATTTGTCTTTTCTACACCACGTTCTTGCCTTTCACAGTGGATTGAAGTCTGGTGAAGAGAAGGCTAGAAACTCTCCAACAAAGAATTACGAAAGTGAACAAAATAGTTTTCACCAGATAAATTCTACAAAAAGACAAAAGTATCAGAAAAGTAACTTTGGGATAGATCTATATTTATTATGCCAAAAGCACTGTTTGGTTCACTATGAGTTTTCTTAGCTTGATTGTTATGATTTACCTACTTTAATAACTGTTTAAATTGTGGCAGATTTTTTTCAAGTATTAACAGCAGACAGAAATTTTCTAGAAACTACATGCTGAAGACGATGCATACCCTTTCTATCCCTTTCTATTCATTTTTACTTCCTCCTCCTCTCACGTCTCTCCCACAATTCAGCCTGAAATATGTTTGCAGGGAAGAATAACCCACTGATTCCATTTGCAATCGTACTGCAGAAACTGCCGTAACTGTGAATATATATTGGCAAAGCATACAGCTCCAATTTACTGAAAGAAAATATGAATGCACTTAGCGAACAAGATTACTGCCTCAAACACTTTTTTTAACTCAGCCCTCTGTTGGCTTCTACTAATTTTCTAATTGTGAAGAGGATTATTAATAAAACTATTCCAAAACCTGGGCACCCAAACCAGTTATGCTCATCTATTGCCCTCTAATGACTCTCCATTAACAGTTTCACTCAAGCCAAATTTAGACTTTTTTTAAAACAACTCACGGTCCTCCTTCCTCCTCCAGTGTAGGGTGTGAAATTTTTCACAGTCTTATAAATAATAAATGTGTTTTCCCTTTAATCTTATTAAGGCTTCTCAAAGATCAGTAGTGTATGTATGTCAGATCAATGTATGAGCCATTTCTCTGTAAAATTATCAAATATATTTCTTTTACAGCACTAGCAAAGTAGGCCTATGGCAACATGTCTTTTCCAGGAAATGGGCTGTACATATCACTAATGCATATATTTCTTTATTAAGCATTCAAAAGTGGATATAAAAATTACAAAGATTATTCTTTGACACCAGACTATGACTAGAGCTAAATGATCAGTACCAAAAGAGCAAAAACCACTATTTTTCCTTCAATTTCTTAACGCTCTTGCTACATTTTGATCACGTTTTGTTTTGCATGACTGAATTTTACTGGCTTTTTGCTGGGTTTATCAGGCAATTTGAACATTGCCTGATAAACAAAACATCCTGTTTAACATCTTTGTTGGTGGCATGGACAGTGGGAATGAGCGCACCCTCAGCAAGTTTGCCGACAACACCAAGCTGTGTGGTGCAGTCGATACGCTGGATGGAAGGGATGCCATCCAGAGGGACTTTGACAGGCTTGAGAGCTGGGCCTGTGCAAACAGCATGAAGTTCAACAAGGCCAAGTGCAAGGTCCTGCATGTGGGTCAGGGCAATCCCAAGCACAAATACAGGCTGGGCGGAGAATGGATTGAGAACAGCCCTGAGGAGAAGGACTTGGGGCTGATGGTTGACGAGAAGCTCAACATGAGCCTGCAACGTACGCTTGCAGTCCAGAAGGCCAGCTGTATCCTGGGCTGCATCAAAAGCAGTGTGGCCAGCAGGTCAAGGGGGTAATTCTGCCCCTCTACTCCGCTCTTGTGAGACCCCACCTGGAGTACTGCATCCAGCTCTGGGGCCCACAACATAAGAAGGACATGGAGCTGTTGGAGAGAGTCCAGAGGAGGGTCATGGAGATGATCTGAGGGCTGGAGAACCTCTCCTATGAAGAGAGGCTGCAAGAGTTGGGGCTGTTCAACCTGGAGAAGAGAAGGCTCCAGGGACACCTTCTAGCAGCCTTGCAGTACCTGAAGGGGGCCTACAGGAAAGCTGGAGAGGGACTTTTTACAAGGGCATGTAATGATAGGACAAGGGGGAACAGTTTTAAACTGAAAGAGGGTAGATTTAGATTAGATCTTAGGAAGAAATTCTTTACTGTGAGGGTGGTGAGACACTGGCACAGGTTGCCCAGAGAAGCTGTGGCTGCCCTGTCCCTGGCAGTGTTTAAGGCCAGATTGGATGAGGCTTTGAGCAACCTGGTCTAGCGCAAAGGTGTCCCTGCCTGTGGCAGGGGGGTTGGAACTAGATGATCTTTAAGGTCTCTTCCAACTGAAACCATTCTGTGATTCTATGAACACTGCAGAAGGAGTTACAGTTTGACCATCAATATGCATTAATATTACCTGTATATTTGTCTAATCAGAGAATAAAAAACAGCATGATATATTGCAATGTATCCAACCCATTTTAAGTGGATAATTCTTAAGCCAAATACTTAGGAGGAAATTATCAACCGAAGAGATTTTGAAATTTTACGAAAAGCAGAAGAAATCATGCTATAATTTAGCAACCTTGAAAACTACAAAGTTTACAAGGGTCGCTGCAAACACACTATACCAAAGGACAGAAGTGCACCTGTTAAATTACCAAATCTTGAATTAAAAGAATTAGTCTAATTGAAATGATTAAACTACCTAGAATAAAAACGAGTTGTCTTTAAGTCATCTCCCTCTTCCTGCCACAACTGCAGTACTATCTAGGACTCAAGTGAAGCATTTTAAATTACTGCAGTTTCTTCTTCAACAACCAGGATATAAGTTACTGTGCACAAGGCTTGCTGCTGGAAACCAACAATGGTAGTGATTTCAGACAAGAACAGCCAGCCATCCCACAGTATAGTATTTTCTCATTACAGTTTTATGCATACAAGTTAACTACCCTAATTAGGTAAGTACATGGAAATAATAGTGTGCAATTAAATACAATGGCTAATTACAGCTCTATAACTAATAACTGTGATTCTGAATAAACATGATGTTTGGTATAAATACTTAGAGCGCATGAGAAAAACAAAGTTCAGTCACTTGTCTTGCATACGGATTGAGCCTATATACATGTATTCCATTTTCAGAAGAATCTGACTATTTAATCTTAGTTATTTTAAATACTTTTGCATGTGTAGCACTGTAGGGTGTATATATAAAGAGGTTTTACTGTTGAAAGTAGCATTTCACAGGTAGTGAGCTTGATCTGATTAAGAATCTAGCAAACCAGAAAAATATTATCTCTGCCCCTTTTCTGTGTCATAGGAAACACTCAAAGCTGAGCTATTTTGTTCCCACATGCAACAGTTAGCACAACACCATTTCATTTAAAAGTAGGGTGCAATCATGATCCTATCATACTGAAATAAATTTTAGCTCAGCCCTTTGTTGCCAACTACTTTCTTGACCATTTTCAATTTGGGTGTACAGACTATTCAGTCCTAGAGAATAATTCTTAATTATCATCATTATAAAAACAGATTTAAAAAGGAATGGTGATTACATACCATCTGGAAATGTACTCAAGCTGTCAAAAGAATCTGTGGATAGCTCCAGTACACAGTATTCAGATTTCAGCAGGAAATCAGACTCAGTCAAGAGGGAAGAATTCGTTCAGATTCATGCATTTTTTAAAATGTTTGGCATATCAAATACATTTCAAAGATAGAGTGAAACAATTTCATTTAAGGGATTTTAATAAGATGGATGTTAATTTGATACACTGCATACATTAACACACAAAAGAAAGAAATGAATCAATCCTAAAATAGTATTCATAAAACACCAGAACAGTGACATGTACATCACAGGTATGAAAGAATAAGAGAAAAAGGAGGGAAAAGGAACTTAAAAAAAAAAAAAAAAAAGAAAAATTAAAAGCCACCCTTCCCCTTGTCTCCTAAGGCACAGATAAAAAAGGAAACACAGAGTATCACCAACTTCTCTGAGCAATTAAAGATCCAGAGAGTTCTCCTGCAAACATACAGACCCTGCCAGCACCCCTTGAGGTACCCTGGGCTCGGCAAATCCAGGCAACGGGGTCTTCGGAGAACCCTGGTAGGGTCAAAACTGGTATTAAGCAGTCTTCCATGTCAAACAACCTGGCACAACTTCTATTAGCTCAGATGAAAATGTAATTAAGCACATTCACTTGCCTTCTTATGTACCGCAAGGAACGAGAAAATGAGGTTCATCCTTGCTGCTGGTATTTGGCGTATAACAGTCAATCATATAATCGCTGTCTGGAGAATGGAAAAAAAATAAAAAAGGAAAAAAGTTCTTCTCAAGTGCATAATGAGAAGACCACATTGTGTACAGAAGTGTTTTAGTAACAAAAGATGCAAGTATAATAGAAAGTATGGAAATTGATTGTAGCAGAGAGGACAGTGATCTGGCCAGAAGGCACTGTGGACTACTGGGCAGCGAAAGCACAATGAAGTGAAAGAAACCTGTCCAGGCTGCTGAAACTTGAGCTTTGGTAGGATTACACCACTATGAGACAGGGCAACCAGCAAAATTTGTGTTGTTCTTTCATTCTGAATGCTGTCAAGTCTAGAAAAACAGATGTCCCAGTCATTGTCCATTATGTCTTATTTCAACAAAATTGTATTTTTAAGTAAAGAAACTGATGAATAGTGGTTAGTGGTGATCTGAGTATGGCGTGAATGGTATGGAATAAGGGGTGGAATGTCCTGGTTTGGCCTAAACCAGGCCAATTTTCCTTTCAGTGATTTTTACTTTCAGCTAAGTCTCTTCTAAGTAACTGCACTTTCTGAAACTAACTGCATGTTTTGCAGACAGTGTCTGCTTCCAGGACTGATAACGCTCAAAGTTTGTAGTTATCACTGAGGCACCGGTAGGGATGTTGTGCAGAAAGGCTCTTGCTGTACTTGTTCTTAGAGAAACCAAGGTCACTGCTGAATTCCTCACTGCTTACGAGTGAAGAGTCGAAGGGGGGTCGCAGCTGCAGGGGGAAACGGACAGGACAGGTGACCCAAAATTGACCAACGAAGGTATTCCATCCCATACACGTCATTCTCAGTATCAAGCGGGGGGATCACGAGGGTTTCGCTCTCTTTCTGCTATGGCCGGTGTCCAAGGAAGACTCCGTCTGTTTTCCTGCTGCCCCCAATCCCCCGATCCGTGCATCCCTGAATCCAGCTCTCGACTGTCGCTAGGCCCAGCCTGGGCCTTCCCGGAGCCTGCCCTGCAGTGCCGGAGGTGACGTGGCTGACTTCAGGGGAGCTCAATCTTGGTTTTGTATATCTATATGTATATATTTGATTATTTCTATTATTATTATTATACTCTTTTTCATTATTATAGTTTATTAAAACTGTTTTAACTTTCCAACCCGGAAGCCTCTCTCCCTTTTCCCTTTCCCTTTCCCTTTGGGGGGGAAGGGGGGGGGGGAGTGGACGGGTAACAGAGAGCATCTGCCACAGGTTTAATAGCCGGCCCAGCTTTAAACCATGACAAGATGGAAGGTCATAAAATATCACCAGCTTCCTCAAATACAGAAAGAGGTATAACTTGTTATGGGTACATGTTCCTACATTTAATTCATCTGAGCTTATTAAGCCATCCTAAAGAAACCTAGACATGGATTTGTTAATTTGCAGCATGTTTGTAGAGTTGGATGAAAGTTGAAACAAGTTACAAAAGAAGATATTTCAAATCTTCATAAGATTGCCACACTGAGCTCTCTCGTTCCAATCATGTGAACATAGCACAGTAAAGTTTGTTTCATGAATAGCTTGATAGCTTGAATCTTTCCTTCCCCTTTCTCTCCTTCTCACAGACTTTTTCTTTTTCTTTTTTTTTTTTAAAAAAAAAAATTTTCTTTCATTGTCACACTTCCCAACATTTCCCCATTTCTCCTGTCTACCTATCCTCAGGATATCCACTATAATTTTCTTCCCTGGCAGAACTTTCTCATTTTGAACAAGATTTCCTAAGGCCTATCCAATTAAACAGACATCTAGAAAACCCACAGATTCATCAGACTTTAAAAGTAAACCCCTCTGCAAGTAACAAAAATTGAGCCTTAGAGTATTTAAGGCACAGCTCAGAAAGCACACACACAAACCCCACTTCATACTGTCTCAGGAGGCCCCAACAGGAAATTGGAAGAGATGGTTAAAAATATATATTTTTTCTGCTTAGATTCTGAAAGGCGACTTGGAGAAGAGCATGCTGTTGTAAATTCAGAGTACAGGTGTAACACACAAATGACTATGTTGCTCAGCAGAGGGTTTAGTGGTTAAGCAACCGCAGGGTTCACGCTGTGCTGTCTGGTCCAGCCTTGGCGTGGCTGAGACAATGCTGCAGACAAGCCACTCCACGGAGCAGCACCGTGCATCAGCTGAGAGGTAGCGAAAGACATGTATGTCTCCCATGACACCCATCTGAAACCATGAACCCTTTTCTTCCAATCCAGCTGACCTCTTTGGAAGAATTTTGCATCAAAAAGAACACCAAATGTCCTATGAGGACATCCAGCCTGTACCAGAAGCCATCACTTACTAGCTTTCAAATGATCAGTGCCAGAGCTTACCCATGCTCCCCCAATACAGGCTGCGTGCCAGAGACTGTTGAGGGTCAGGTAAGGGAGCAAGCCCTGCCTGCCCCCCACCACACCCTCTTGCTCACATTTCTTCAGGTGACTGCTTTGCACCACCTGAGAGCTACAACTCAAGCTCAGACCTGAGTGAGAATAGGCTTTCAATCTCTGCATGTTGCTGCATGAAGTTTCTGCAGGCTAAGAATATTTCTTATACCTAGAAAAGGATTTAGCTAACGTAAAAGCCATTTTTCCTTCTTTTAAAATTTATATTAAATGGATATCACTATTTACCACCCTGGAGAAAATAGGTGTTAGCCCCCCTCAAAAGATGGCTTTTTTCCAACTAGCTTCAAAAACAAAACTGTTTTTTTATTTTCTCATTGAAAATATTCAGTTTTCAATATCAACTGAAAATATTTTTAAAGTAAAGTTCCTTTAATATTTTGAGTGACTTTCAGAGATAGTTTTCAAGTCTGTCTCAATTTTCACTGCTTCTGTTGAAAATGTTCCTACAGTAAAAAAAAAAGCATTAGGAATTAAAATACAGTGAAAGTTATAAGCTCTCAGTATCCATTACAATACATGAGTACAATGGACTTTATTATCTTTCAAAAGTGGATCCAAAGATTTTTTTTGTTTTCTGTTAACTGCAAGGCTTATTGAAGAAATAATTGAAGAAAATAGATACATGTTAAGCCCAATACTACTACGAAAAAAGGTGGGTGGAGAATGAGAATTTATTTCAGTGATTAAACTTATCTCAAGACATTTTTTGTGACATACATCAAAGCCTTTCCACTGACTATCATCACAGTAGCAAATTCCTTCCCCTACCTCCAGAAAGGTTTTAGTCTGTACTTATGTTAGTATTAAATTTCTCAGCTGCAGATATTCTATTAAGTTATCTGCCACTTCATAATAGATTTTATCACTTATCAAAAAAATTTCAAACAGAATGAGACTAGAAGATTTGAGAAAGAAAGCATGTTCCATAATTAACAAACTAACACTTCTACAGATTCATCCAAGTATCTAAGCTCGGATGTGAAGCTGTCAGTTCAGGTGTGGTAGCAGTAGACATCAACTGTGTTGCATCATACTGCCTCCTTTACCACATCATCTCCTTCTTCTCCTATAAATCCTCAGTCACCACCCAGGGTTTGTCTCCAGGGATATCAATACCTGAACATATTGGACTAAGGGAGGGACAAAGTATGTGCCTCCTTGGACAAGAGTGAAAACCTCTGAGACAAAGTTTCTCTCCATCGTCAACACCAAAAAAAATCAAACCGAAACTAACCAAAGAAAAAAAAAAAAAGCCCACCACAACCACCCTCAAATAAAATAAATTTTACAGGCTATATTATTTTGTCTGACACTGGAACCAGACCAGAAGGTGTGAGTATAATCCCAAAGATAAAATAATAATAATCAGAATAAATGGATTTATTCAGATTCCCACTCTCCAGTTTTTGACCAGACAGGAAACAGTGTATAGTCACCCAAACATAGTGACTTAGCCCTAAATACTTAAAGGTCTCAGTGTAGGTGATATTCATTTTTTAAAACTATAGTATTCATTTTTCTCTATGTTAGAAAAATATGGATTTAACATGAACGTTATTTACAATATTCCACTGCAATACAAACATGTTTTCTACAATATGCCTACCACAATTCTTAACATGGCTCAAGTTTAAAAGCAAGCAATTTAACTCCAAAAGAAAAAGCCATTAACCTCACTCAAGGACAGTTATTACATTCTTTCTGGTAGACAATATTTATAGCCATTTCTCCTGATGTTTGACTGCTCCCTCCTTGCTAGCCCAGGAACAACAATCTTGTGTTGGTGTTGGAAATGGTTTTTTTTTTTTGATTCTTCATCAACTCAGCTAAAAGCAACACGAAATGACAGAACAATACTATTTCAGACCTCAACAGCCACAGTGCCAGACTTACCAATAACCATTTAAATACCTTTTCTTTTACCTATCTACCTATTAAAACATTTTGCAAAATAAAGCTGCTGAGCAGGCACGTAATAAAAAATATCATTTATAATGTCTAGCAAACAATTTCAGATAAATACAGTAAATAGAAAGTTTACGATGGTCTCCTCTGAATAAATACATGTTGTAAAATAATGCAAACCTATTGTCTTTATAAGCATTGCTTCTCACTTTACAGGTGAAACAAGCTAGCTGTTTTCATGGTAAATGCTTTCTGAATCAAATTCTTTATAATGGAATTTACACTGAAATTTTAAAACTAAGTGTTATGGGATAGGGACAAATATACACTTCTTAAATGAACTCGTGAAAAAATCTGCCAAGAGATATCACAACCATAACCCCACCAGTAAACTCAGGTCTAAACGTCTCTACAGCATTGCTGGAATCAGGGAGGGTATGCTAGGAAACTATCACTCTCTGGCTTCCTTGGTCTCATACTTTTCACTTGGCAGCTGCTTCTGTACCATCAGGAAAAGAGGAGGACAACATGTGCCTGAGGTGTGACTATATACTATGGCAGTTGTTATGGATTTCATTTGTTCTTAGATTATCAGCATTATTTCATAAGGAGGGAGCAAATATTTTCTCAGGGGCATCTTTTTGTATAGTAGGTACTTTGAAACCCACACAAAGATTTTCCCTGTATCAGTAACACACTCTTTGCAGACACCGTTGAAATCAATTCAAATTTGTCCAAAGTCACAAAGACACCACACAACACTTTACAGCTGGGTAGTTATGCTATGACAGCCCTTGTCTTTAGTGGGCACATAACTGGACATAAGCAAGAATTAGTTTCACAGCTATCTTTAACAGAAGCATCTTTTATTTTGGGGCCATAGGTAGGAAGTCTGTCTTATCGGTTCTCCTTGTTATTACTGTACAAGAGGAAGCTGTGAGTTTCTGGAATACAATGTGATAAATGCAGGAGTTAAAAAAAAGATAAGCAGAGTCTAGGGTGGAAAGAAAGGACCCTAGAGGCTAAGGTGGCCCATGAGAAGAACGGAGAAGGGAAAAGTTGTAAAGTGAGGAGCTAGAAGTCTTTGGATACAGCTCTCCTCTGATGCCCAGCAAACTCTGAGGCCAGTTAGCAAATAGGTTCTGGCAGTTGATGCCCACAGACATAAAAGCTTTTGTACTCTATTATGTCATGTGGTACATCTTGTGCTGTGAATCTAGAGAAACTTGCCTTACTGATTACCTGAATAAAGAAGTGGTTAATAGTTATTCATATGTTAAAACCAATGAAATTTTACTTTAAGTTGATTACAGAAAGTAAGGTTCAACACAAGTGTTCAGAAATTAGTAAATTTCTGATCAACATCTAGGGAAGGTCGTGCTTCTGAAATTCAAACCATTTATAAATACATATCATAACAGAGCCTTTAATTACCTAATTACATCCTAATTTTAGCACAGCCTTCATTTCATTCCAAGCTCAAGATGGATGGTGCTCAGAGAATGCTACGTAGCACGACACAGCTTCTTTTCTCTCCAGTGCCTTATTCATTACAGAAATAAGGAAAGGTATGAAATTGCACTTTAAAAGAAAATAATAGGCACTTCGGATTAAAACATAAAATAATAGCTGTATTATTTGGGCCATGACCTCTCTCTGCCTAAGCTCACTTTTGCAAGGTGAAGGCAAAGCAGTTACTTTACCTAACAAACTATTGTTAAGGTGATTTCATAAAATATTGTGAATCCTTCAGATTGTGGTGATAGACCCCAAAGAAACCCCATGAGGGAAATTAATAATTCTGTATAAAATGCAGCATTTCGATGGTGTGTAAAAAGTAGAGCAGATAGCTACTACTTAATGATGAACATAATGAAGAATCATTTAGCAGTTCCCCATTTAGAAAATGCTTTCTCCCCTGTGCAGTGATGAATGCCAAGGTTTCATAGAAAGGTTTACAGTAAATGATTATGTAATTAATGACCACAGCAAGCATACACAAAAAAGACACTACAAGAAAATTGAATGGCTGCTTTAATTGTGACCTTTTTCTAACTTTAGTGTTTGACTTTGAAACCTGAAGGTTCTTGTTCTAGGACTTTACATGTAAATGCTACATCAATCATTTGAACTATTTGGCCTAGCACTAAGAACAAGCCCAGACAGAACATATATATTTTGGATTAATATATATATTTGTAGCATATTTGTACTGTATTCTGTGTTATACAGCAGAGAGAGAAAAATGCTTAGAATTCAACTGAGCCTAAGAAGAAAAATTATGCATTAAGGATTCTACTTACCATTATATATTTTTCAGTCAGTAAATGACCTTTAAGTGTTTTTTTCCTTGAGAGACAAATTTAAGCTGGTATAATCGTGTCTTGAATAAAAACATTTAGTAGCTGTATCTTCTTCTCATTGTAAGTATCCCCAATGGGCCCAGAAATAAAGTTTGTATAAAGATCATACACCTGCCCTTCTACTGTAATTTATGGACTATAAATGGGTTTCAGTTTGATGGGAAAACCCAGTGGTGGAAACAGACTAAGAGCATGGGGTTGTACCACATAAGAGTGCAGACAGACTGTGAAAAAACCCTTATACTTGAGGTATACACGATCAGAGACCTGGATGAGTACCTACTACTTTTGTGTGCCATAAAATACACATTTTTTAGGATCACAGTTTTTTTTGTTTGATTTGGTTTGTTTGGGTTTTTTTGCCCCCAACAATAAAACTCCTTGCCCATGTGTTGATCAGAAAAGTAGATGGTCCATAAATTGTACTGACAGGGTTACTACTTTTTATGATGTTCCCATAAGCTTTATTTCAGAGTCCTGTGGGAACGTACATATAAGAAGTGCAGTTATCAAAAGGTTTTCACTGAAAGCATGTTAAGCTATGTTAGAGTGACTTATATACAAAAATGATTCAACAAAACCACAACAATTAAAGGTCACTTTCTGATTTAAATTTCTATGATAATAGGTTATATACATTAATATAAAATTCATTGTTTTACGTTAATTTCCACTGTGTTCATTGTCCATTTGTTTAACAGGAAAGACAAGGAAAACAAGTTAAAAATTAAACTGCATTGCATGCTTTTTCCTGCTTAAATTGCATTTTGACAAGTTTTTCCTCTCATTCTCGTATTTGCTTTTCCAGTTTATAGAACTGCCTCATAAAATTTAAATTTTTTTCCTTTTTCAAGGTTTATTTTTGGCCACTGCAATTCCTCTTAAAATCCAAAATTTCCAGCTCATTACATAGATTGTAATGAATAGACCAACACTTTCCCAAACATTTAAGAAATAATAAGCTGCTTTACTGATATCCCACTATATTTTTGCGTAAGAAAACTGCTCCTCCCCCCGCTCCCACAACAAAAAGCAGTCTACTTTGGAAATCAGCTTTCTTAACCCCCCTTTTCTGTCTCTTATTTATCACAGAACAGCCTAGGTTGGAAGGGATCTGGAAAGATCATCTGGTCCTACCTTTTGCGGAAAGCGAATGTAGATGAGATTATCTAGCACCCTGTTCATCTGCATCTTGAAAACCTCCAGCAATGGGAACTCTACCACATTCCTGAGGAGGTTCTTCCAGTGTTGTTCCAGGTTGTTTTACAGTTCTTACTGTAAAAATTTCTTTCTTATGTTGATGTAACACCTCTCCCAGTGCAACTTGTACCTGTTGTCCCTTCTCTTCCCTGTGTAATTCCTTGTGAAGAGAGAGCCTCCATCATCTTTGTGTCTGTCTTTTAAGTACTGGAAAAGTGTGATGAGGTCCTCCCAAGCCTTCTCCTCTCCAGGGACAAAAAACTTACCTCCTTCAGTCTTTCCTTATAGTGCAGGTTCATTAATTTCTATGTTTTTACATTTCAAAATTTAAATACCTGGTTCATTTCGAATCATCTGACTTGACAGATTTATCTATAAACTTAAACCACATGTTGTTATGAAAGAGTAATAGCCATAGGCTACTTATTCCCGTGTTATACAAGGATAGAGTTTCCTTTCCCATCGTAGCCTATATAACCCTGCTAGCTGACCTACTGTTATAGCATCATGAGAAACTGTAACTTCACTCAGTATTTATGGAGGAAATAAGACAATGAAACATCAATGAATTATGAAACACAAGTTTTGAGTGTCCATTGAAACGAAACCGAAAAACCTGACAAAAGAAAGAGCTTTCCCTTATTAAAAAAAGTCTTTTCACCAAATAACAGTCTCAAATGCAAGTTGTTCAGCTAGCACTTGTCACTAATGAATTGTTTATCAAGAACACTATTCTTTGACCCCATTACACTGTCTTCATCAAGCAGATGAATTAATCCTATTTTACTTACTTTTTCCCATTAAATAATACGTTTGTTCTAAAATGGATCATTTTCCCCAAAGACAGCATTACTAATCTGTTTGTAGTAGATCACAATACTTTTTGGTTTTTTTTTTTTTTAGTAGCTGCAGGTTTCGTAGTCCTAGAAATATATGAAAGGGGAATACATCTGTGTGGTGAACTGGAAGCAGCTGTATAGATTCAGTCATAACAAATGCACAACAAAATTTATATTCTTATACACTGACAGTTACAGATATTGGCACAAACTGACCCGAGGTTAGCAACAAATCAGATCAGACAGATCGGTGATAGACCACCCATATCATGAGTGAAAACTTTGGGAAAATGAAGTCCAAGACCAGTAGTGACAGTGGAGAGAAAAAGCAAAGCAAGGCCTTCCTTCTCCAAATACGTCTGCTAATAGAAGAACCATACAGAAGACAACTGAATAGAGATGGTTGACCATGAACTCTACAGAAAATTATAACTGGTTATGGCATGTACACTAACCTTAACTACCACACAGAATGACAAAAAGTAATTTTTAGACTCACCAGACTAATTTTATTCCTAAAAAATTGATGTGATGTTTCAGGTTATTCTTTTTGCTTTCACTTCTCCAGACCTTTGGAGAAGTGAATGCTACTTTCATACAGCTGTGGGTATGAGTATTCAAGAAGTTTGTGCTCTGTGTTTAAAAAGTAGATGTACAGGGTTTTCCCTCATTTGTTTTTCTGAACCCTCCAAGAGCAGAATATTTCCAGGACTGTTTCTTGTAATCAATGCTTAGCTTATGGAGTTCTTCCATTACATCAGCCAGCCAAGCACTTAAATACTGTAATACACTTTCATGTTCCAATGTACTTCAGATTTTCTATTTTGCTATCCCCACTGACCCAAGAAAAATGTTGGTGATGGAAGTTTTGTCTATCTTGCCTCAACCATGTATTTTTCCCCATGAATTAGCACCTATGGTACTGACCTGTCACTATGGAGATACTTGATTAACGCTTAACAACTTAAGCTGCTCTGGTTTGGCTGAGTTTTTTGGGTTTAAATTTAGCATTGAAATCCCTTGCCAATTTTCAACATCCCTGCAGAGTGCTAAATATTGCATGCTGTTACATACCAATACTGAATATCAGGTGCACTGACCTGTGTGTTGTACACACAAATGTCACTTTCATAAAAACCTTTTAGATTAACAGGCTTCAAGTTGTTTGGTTTTTTTTTTTTTTTTAGAAAGAGTTTTATTATGTATCTGCTTTAAGAACTTCTTTCTTAACATTGGAAAGGTGAATTACATGCAAACATAGAAATTGACAAAATAAAATAAAACATATAAAAAGAACATAAAGAAACTCCTAAGGATAGTATTTATTTTGGAATACCAACTTTAACGTTAATTAATATTCCTATCACGTATATTTCACGACACATATTAGGAAAAATTTTGACATTTTAATATTATGGTGATGAAACATTTAGAAATACCTTAAATGGACACATTTAATGTAGAGAAGCAGGGAATACTGCACATAGCACAGCCATCCTTTCATTAATAGCAGTGGATTTATTTTTTCTTTTTCATTTTGTAATGCACAATCCCTTTAGAATTTGTTCCTAATAAGCTTTCACATCTCTACAACATGTAATATTAATTTGTATGTTTATACATTTATTAAAAATCCACTAAAACATTCAATTTAAGACAAAGAATCCAGCATTGAGGAGTAACTAGGGCTTGCAAACTTCTTAAACCGTGAAAGATTGTCAGGATTTATTGGGAGATACACTGCCCTTTACAAGCAAGGCTGTAATATGTTTTAAGGGTGAAAATAAGAATCAAAACACTGGACAGAAAGTACTCCAGCAGAAGAATGCAAAATTCTGCCAATGGATGCAAAAGTACCTAAAAATACTGAAATTTGGGCATTACTGTTAAAAAAAAAAAAAAAGACGAATCTTTATTAAGAAGTGTTCTCATTAAAGTCACTTACTTGACAACATCCTCCCTGGTCTGTCGTAAAATAGAAGGGAGAGGAGAAAAGAGGAACACTGGCCTTTTGAACTTACATAAAAGCTGCTAAGAAAACTGCTTTAGGTTAAGTCCACCATGCATAACACTATCCCTGTTTGCCCACCCCTCTTCCACATGGTGGAGGTATATCAAAATCAATAGCATATAGCTTCAAAGGTGTCCAGTGTGTGCTCTACAAATATTTGTCACCTTCTGCTTCCCTTCTGTATTTAATATTTTAAAAGTTTTGAAATCATATCATGCCACTTTTTTCCAGATTCTGAGTGCACTTCTATCTTCCAGGCTATAAAACAATTATTAAATTATGCTTTGACTAAAGTTTTTCCACTTTATTTTCTACCAAGGAAAAGAATAATGATTAAAAAAAAAATCCCTGTCATCAGTAAAATAAACCTTGTTTAGAATCATGTAATGATTTGGGTTTGAAGGGACCTTTAAAGGTCATCTAATCCAACCCCTTTACAATGAGCAGGGACATCAACTAGATGAGGTTTCTCAGAGACTAGAGATACTACTCAGGACAGAAATTTCACGCTAGACCCTGAACTCATTCAGAATGAAAGATGTCAATGACCTGACTTTCCATGACAAAAAAAAAAAAAAAAAAATCAAAAAAATAATCAAAGAGATGGAGGAAAATATTGAACTGTGTTGGTAAATCTTAGCTTCTCATGAAACAGGGATGTGGACAGGGTGGAGAAATGGGCTGACAGAAACCTCAGGAACTGAAATAAGCAGAAGTGCCTGCACCTGAGGAGGAACAACCCCACACACCAGTATGTACTGGGGGCCACTCAGCTGGAAAGCAACTTGGCAGAAAAGGACCTGGAGATCCTGGTGGAAACCAGGATGAACATGAGCCAGCAACATGACCTTGCTGCAAAGAAGGCCAATGGCATCCTGAGCTGCATTAGGAAGAGTGTTGTCAGCAGGTGGAAGGAGGTGATCTTTCCCCTCTGCTCATCACTTGCAAGGCCACACCCAGAGTTCTGTGCCCACTGGGCTTTTCAGTACGAGATGGACGGACATACTGAAGAGAGTCCAGCGAAATGCCACTAAAATGATGAGCATCTCTCCTATGAGGAAAGGCTGAGAGAGCTCGGACTGTTTAGCCTAGAGAAGAGAAGGTGCAAGGGGGATTTTATTAATGTATACAAATACCTGAAAGGAGAGTGCAAAGGAGGAGCCAGGCTCTTTCCAGTGGAGCCCAGTGACAGGACAAGAGGCAATAGGCACAAATTGAAATAAAGGAAGCTCCTTCTGAATATCAGGAAAGGGTGACTGAGCGCTGGAATAGGTTGCCCAGAGAGATTGGACATGGTCCTGGGCAACACCTGCTCTAGGTAGCCCTTCTTGAGCTGGGAGAGTTGGACAAGATGACCTCTCCAGAGGTCCCTTCCAACCTCAACAATTCTTTGAAATAGGTCACATGTGTGGGCTGCATGTCTAAATGTGTATGTATTTTATCATCTTGATTAGGCAAAAAAGGATTTATATTCATTTACTGCTTTACTGAATACAACATAGAACGGGGAAGCTGGTGTTCAAATCTTTTTTTTTTTTGCTTTTAATCTGATGGAAAATGAATACCTAGGCTCATTCTGAAGTGAGTATCTGGGCTCGGCTCAGAATGGACTTGGCAAGTACCTCATCCACCTATTTAAAATTTCATTGTTCATTAAAACTGCCTTAAGAAATCTGAAGGAACAATTATTTGAACACAAAGAGAAATACATTGAAAGGTGAGAGAAGAAAAAAACTCATGAGTGTAGACAATGTAGGTGCTTTTTACGTGAGGTCATTAAGCATTGACAAAATTTAAAACTTCCAAGAAGCAGAAAGAAAGACTGAAATAAACCTATCCCCTTCCACTCAAACGTATCTACTCCTAAAGTAGCCTTGGCTGAAGCCCTTCACATCTCAACTTGTTTATTAATACAATCTTCATATGGCAAATAATGTCAACTGCATATGTTACTGAAATATCTTACATTAGCTAAAGTGATAAGGGTGTGCAATAAGCAGATGCGAGTATTTCTGTACAGGTGTTTAAGATTTTTATATCTTTCCTGGTTAGTGACTGGAATTTCTGTCCACAGAGCTCATAAGATGACAGTTATAAAAAATCCTGAATTTCTATCTGAAACCTACTAAATTGTCCAACAGCTTATTATCGTTACAGCTGAAATAATTGCTGTAGATACCTGCCCCATCTCTTTTGTGCTGCACAGTGGTTGCTGTACTACAACTGAAATTGTAGTAACCCTATTATCAAACTACTATCACTATTTTTTTTAAACTTTAAAAAAAAGTAACATCAATTTGATGATCTGCAGCAAGCGCCTACGTAGGTCTTAAGACATTCATACCGTGAAAAATATTCACACAACAAAAGGTAGATGGACAAGAAGATAAGTAATTGGATACATGCTTGGGACTGCCCACAGGGTTTTCTTTTTAAACAAAATAAAAGCCTCTTATTCCAGTTCCTTGAATATCATTATAGGCAGTCATGGTTTTAAATTGCTCTTTCAATCCCCCTCTTGGAGAAAGGGCATACAGATACCAAGATCTTAAAACTTCTTTAACGGGTAACTGATGTGTAACTAACTCCAAAGCAGCTCTTTTCTCCTCCACAGAAATAATGGCAGTGGAACTGGTACATTGACATTATGATACATTATGACATTATGATAAAGGTTTTGTGTGAACATTTTTGTTGCAATGTCTAATCAGATCACATAAAAGTTTCTGCTTGCTGGGCAACTAGCAAAAAAGCAAAAGGAACATAAGAGAAGCCACACTGGTTCAGGCTATAGGTCTACATAGCCTAGTAACTCACCTCCAACAGAGACTGGTGGCAGATGATTAGGAAACTTACAGAAAAAAAACCCCATATTTAGAGGGATCCTTTCAACCAATACAAGAACAGATTCATTTCCGTTTCCAGTGAGCAATTAAAAGAAACAAAATTGAAAATAAACAAAAATGAAGCCCAATGTAAAGATGCAGGCAAGGATGATCATGGAGTTTCTCTGCTTATGTGGCTGAGCTGATCCGTTCTGACCAGTGATCTTCACATCACTGACACAAGATGATTTGCAAATATTTTTGGCAAAGAGCAAAACCACAAAGAACCCCAAATCCCAAACCTTCCCCTTAAAGAGAAGCAAAAAAGTCAGTTAAGAAATATTTGCATGCAAGTATTTTGCTAGCAGGTTCCCATCAGTAATGAGTGGTGGATTTGATGCTCTGAGGGGTCCTCTTAGAACTGATGTCTCTGGGTAGGTGTACACTCAAAGCTGAAAGAGTAAGTGCTGGATATACTTGTGGAAAGGAAGCATGAAAAAAAACCACCAAAACAAGACAAAGACTAGATCTTTCCACCTTTACATCTGGTGCCTGTGCATAAAACAATTCCCTCCCACCTCCACCCCAAGGAATGAACATTGTATTAATTTGGACAGCTCAAAACCAACTCAAATATTTGTGTGATGAATGATTAGAATAGTTTGCTTTTCCCTTCCTCACCTTCCTAACCTCTTCTTAAGCCTCTCCCTCAAACAAACAAAAAAATACCAAAAAAAAAAAAACCCAAAACCTAGATATCTCAAGGAGATAATTTATTTATTATTACTGTTCATATGACTACCCAGTGGACCTCAGTTACCCTGGGAAGTTGTCCTCAACAACTAGGCCAAATCTACATTTCCACAGCTGGTTTCTTAACTTACTCCACCATTTGACCCAAGAGAGCATTCAGAATATTAAATCACAGGCTATTAACTTTTCCTTCCTACGGTCTCGCATCTTAATCTCCAGCTCCACTGCAAGTATACACATCGAGCTGTGGTTACAGGACCCCACTGACACACACAAAGTACAGTTCTGATGTTCTCTGGCAACACAATAAGGCTGACATTTCAGTGACACTGGGCCAACTTTGACCAGAATGATTCTCTTTGCACATTGGTAAATCTATGCAAAACAAGATCTTTCCAAGCTGCTGTTGCTCACTGATGAGCTTGAAGCAGCAGTAGAGACATACATCATCTCATGAAAAATTCACTAATGAAAACTGCAGTGGTATTCCAAATGTCATTCAGGAAGAATAATCCAGGCAAGTCTGTATCATGAATTCGTATTCAACAACAAATCCTTCAAACACGTTAGGTAAAGCAAAACTCAAGACCTTCCATTTTTTAAACACTGAGGAATAGATCCACTAGTTACAATAAACTCAACAGAAACTGAGACCATCAGAACTAGATTCTTTAAGAGGCAGAACCTCACTCTACCATTTCTAACCATGACTCCCACTAGGAATATGCATTCATGCATTGCATACAGCACCTTTTAAAGATTATACTGTGCTTAAAGCTGTGTTACCACAGAACACAGCAAGTTTGTGTCCCTGGAAAATGTGTACTGTTTCACTGTGTCCATCCTAATCATTCTGTTTCTCAAGTCCAGATGTCTCAGCCCTGAGCCATGTGCTGCACTGTCAACGTACCAATAACCTTGGAGAAGGAAATTTTGGTCTATTCTAAGTCAATAGCAAAGCTGACAGTGATTTCAGTTATTAAATCAATGGCCTTATTTCTCAAGGAAAAAAATGTTTTAAAATGTGTCTGAAAAACAGAAGTATTATTGCAGGAAAATTAATAAATGGAAACTACAAATCACAACCTCACATTAACAATTGTTTTCCCTTTCTTTTGTGGTGCTGCAAATGTAAAGCCAAGTCATTAATCCATATCTTTCATATATATATATATTAAAAAAATGCACTATTTTTTTACAGATGCTTGACACTCTTTTTTTTTTTAACTGATATGCTCAACTACCTTCTAAATTAATAAGGAAAACAAGAAATGTACCCTAAACTGTACAGAGATTCTTTTTAAAAGAAGGTGGGGTTTTTTTGTTTGGTTGATAAGGTTTTTTTGGTTGTAATTGCTTTTCAATATTTAGTAGTAACAGTGTTAACGGGCAAAGAAAATTAGAAACTAAATTTTTCCTTTCAGAACTAACTAATTTCTTCAAATTAGTTAATATCTTTATGCAGGCTATCATGTGCAACCTATTATATTTTGGGCTAGTTCCCTGCCCACCCCACTCTTTTTTTTTTCCAAACCTCTAAAACACACAGGTCTACAAGAAAGAAATCCTTTTTGTCTCCTCCATACATATGAGATGAAAGAGCATGCTTTCTGAACTGCAGAGCTCACAGCAGTTTTCTCCAAACTAACCATTTCCTTCAAGGCCCAACCATTTTATTCTTCCTTTGGCCACATGAGTAAATCCCAGATATCATCAGCACTTCATAAAACCAAGATGGCAAGAAGAGGTAAAGAATGGAAAACTTCACCGAGGTTTTAAATTTATATCATAACAATGCATTGAACAAAAGATCTCCCATTTCATTTTCTGTAGTGTGATTAATTCCTTAGCTTTTGGAAAAAAAAGCAAAAAAAAAACCCTCTTTGATATCAATTCATTCCATTTGTCATTCACTCAAGTCAAGAAACAGAATTATATCAACTCCTTCCCCAATTTAAAACACAGCTTTTAAAATATATGTAGACTTAAATATATATAGCCAGTTAACAGCTTTGAATACTCTTTTGGGAGTCTTCGGGGAGTTTTTATTTCACAAAACAGGTGTCCTGGTTTCATTGGGATTTGGTTTCAGTTTGTGGCCAGCCATAGTGATCAAGGCCCTCAGCAGGTAAATCCAGGGCAGCTGACCCTGGCTGGCCCACAGGTGTATTCTATATCATTGACATCAAGTTCACTGTAAAAGAAAGGGTTTGCTGCAAAAAGGTGGGGCTTTTCTTGCTCTCCTTGGTGTTCTGATTCCTGGAGCAACTTGCCAGTGATCTGTGGATAAGTATACTTTTGTCTGGTTTGTGTTATCATTTATATTGATTTCTTCATTTCATTAAATCTAGTTAACTTCATCCTACAAGTCTCCCTTTCTTTTTCTCAATTCCCTTCCTCATTTGGGGAAGGGATATTGGGTGAGAGAAAAACTGCTATTGTTTAGCCCCGGGTGTGGGCTAAAAAGACAACAGGAAGCTGGTGTCCTCTTCAAAGGGAAGGTGGTTTTGCCCTTAACGTAAGCAGATGCTGTTTAGACAAACTAATTTTAAAGTCTGAACTTCATGCCCCAGTAGTCCTGGCAGAACAGGCTGACCAACATTGGCATCAATAATGCACAACCCTTATAGGGTCCACAGGGCTTTGAGTATTCAGAGGGCTTGACTGAACCACTTTCAGAGGAAGACTGTATATGTACACTATGCACCCATAATTACAGTTTGAGGTTAAAGATGACTTGCCTTCTAATGTTCCCTTCCCAACAAGTCTGTAATATATACAATAGCTGACATGCCCTGTAGCAAATAAAAGCTAACTCAGTGGCAAAAGCAGGACAGAACCTTACAACGTGGCTTAGTGTATTTCAGTGCTAGCTACATTTTTTTAAATGGTATAATTTATTATGAAAAAATAATTCATAATAAATTATATTAATTTATAACATTAATATTATTAATATATTATTACAATATATTGTTTATTGTGTTATACAATAATGCAATATTAAAGAACCACAGAGAAAACAAACAAAAAACCCCCACCACTAAAGCTGTTCTTATAAGAAATTAAGAACTTCATCAAAACCTGGAAGCTAATACTATCCCTAAAGCTTCTCTACCTGCCCCTTCCCCATCCTGCTGACTGACAGTGCTTCCAGCAGCACATTAGCATAACGCGGAATTAATCAATGCTGCTTCAGAAAGAAAATGCCACATAATGAATCCCTGGTGGCACTTTCCTTTGCACCAGGTGCTTTTGCTGCAGGTGTACCAGCCTGGAACAGATCAAGAGTACCTGTTTAAGTTGTGAAGTTTGACACACCCCAAGCTGTGCAGTGTTAGGAATGATGAATTCAGATGCAGTAATGATCCATGCACTCTCCTTCTCTGAAGACCCTCTGATGCCACGTTAGACTCTAAGATTAGTGGTATGTGAATGGCACTGCAAGTAGTTTCACTTTTAAATATGTTCCTACAGAAATCAAATAAACTTGAGTGGCTACTCTTATATGAACTGAGTTGATTACTAAATGCTTGTAAAACTGTGATTAACATAGATCTGCCTCCTTGTGTAGGATTATGGTATGGACATTCACATAGCTGGCAGACTTATTTCTCAAACAAAATTCTTGCCTGACTTTATGGAGCAAGATTTACAAGTATACTCAGTTAAAGCACAACAGATTTGTAGAAGAGATCAGTTTCAATTACAGCAGGAAAAAAAAAATCAACCAAACCCTTGTAAAATCCCTAAGGAACTTAATATATTTTCCTGATTTTAATGTCAATATTTCTTAAACTTTTAAGCCTTCCTCAAATCCAAGGACTTAAAGTTATCATTATGTCTCTTGCTGGAACAATAGCTACAAACAGCTAATAGAACATATGGTTACTTATGTGTAATGCTAGGCACACCTGGATGATGGAAAGTGCTGCACTATACACCAACAATGGCACATGACTTGCATCTTCAATGGTGCTGACCAAATTCTTCACCAATGCAAAGTGAATCAATGTAGTGAAGACTGCAGCAAATTTATGTCACTGATTAGATTGTTTAAAAAACAAATTCAAAAATCAGTGTAGCAGTAGCTTGTTGTAGGTTGCAATTTCCAAGTGATGTCTGCATCTCCCTGCATTGTGAATAAACTGCTTAGCTCCCTTACACCCCATAAAGACAGGGTTGCACTTAAAAGGAAACAGCTTTCAGAAAGGGTCCTTTAAATGACTTTTTTCAGGAGTGGAAAATAATCACTTCCACTAATTTCTTTCTCTCTCTGCCTAGAGACAGAATTAATGTAAAAGAGGGTAGGCTGCCTGCTCTGGATATGAGCCACCCTAGGAAAGCCCTGCACACAACTGGTCAGGGTGCAAAGCAACAAAGGTGTACCTTATGCTCAGTTCATGGGAACTTTCATCAGCCGATAAGGATATGGCGTTTTCAAAACAGCCTTCTTAATTTCCAGAATCTCTCTCAAATCCACCTTGTACTCTGATATTTTAGAGCTATGTTTACTTGCTACGAGCACAGAGTACAAAAGGAGTGAAAATGGAGGAGAGTCTCTACACATTTTCAAAATAATAATTAAGCCATTTCCAGCCACAAACAAAAAGCATGACTGACTGACATTTTGAAGACTTAATATGTCTGATTACTTCTTTGGAGAGATGACAATTTATAATAGATGAAGATTTGCACCTTAACCTTTAAGGTTTTTATTTAAAAGGCTTAGTTTATGGCTTTGAAAGCTTAAAACATAATCTTTTAAAATAAAAAAGTTAAGGTCAGAAGCAGCAGTTTTTCACAATATTAAACTACAAGATCTGTACTACTTCACTAAAACTTTGGAGGAACGGAGTGGCAAGCCATATTTTAGCACTTTTAACAAGAAATTCCCTTCTGTTTTCACTGACACTCAAACATAGCATCTCTAGTGAATTAGGAGACAGAACAACATCTCTATAACAGTGTAGTCATAACTAATACATGATAATATAACACTAACTTGTGTTATTGCTTGTCTCAGGCAGTTTAAGGAACAAATCCATTATTAAACCAGTTTTATTATGATCATTATGTTTCCTCAACATAAATAAGTTCTGCTTAAAATTCAAGGTAACATTTAAATTCCCTATTTGGGAGGCTTCAGAAATCTATTTTAAATGTCATTGAGACAATCACACTGTTTGTAGGTTCTTAGTATTTTATTCCTTTTAGCCTTTCTCATTTTCTATTCCTTCTGTAGGAGACTACATACTGATTTGTTTCTTCTACCTTATTGTCGATCTTTCCCGCTTCCCTTCTGGGATCTCTCTCAATAGAGAAACCAGCATATTTTAGAACTTTCTGCTGAAGTTTCTTCCATTCTCACTTTCTGTTTAACATAACAAGGCATCATTTTGGCAGAAAACAAGTAGCTGAGCCCCCAGATTAAAAGTTAGTACTGCAACAGTTCATGAATCAATTACATTTATTGCTACAAATGCAATGTATTTTGGTGCTTGAGAGAGGAGTTTTTCTCCAAAGTAAAAGTTACTATAGTCTGAATCAAATTCAAAAAATAATTTTCACAGAAAATATCTGAATAATAATCAGTAAACATGTAAGAAAACCTTATGAAGGAGTTCTAGGCACCTCATATTCCTCTGAAGGAGAGAAGGCTACACTGGGTTTAAAAAAAAAATACAAAAGCTTTCTACAAAAATAGACAGATAGATGTTACCAGGAGGAAAGCTGATATTAGATATACCATAGAGAAATTTTATTTAAATCAGGAGAGCTTAATGATATCAATAGCAAAAAGAATGCCACAGTGCATTACAGGAAGGAAATGGTAGAACCATTAGAAGAAAATGTATATTGTAATTACTATTCCTGTCTCACATATGTAAAAAAAAAATTGTTTACGAAACAGTTACTGTGATTAACCAAGGAAAAGTTAAGGTCAAGAAATTTCGAATCCCTGGACCTGAATATCTTGGCACCCAGCCAGAGTTTCAGACAACAAAAAGGAAGCTAACGGTTCTGTTAATGTTTTAATAGTAAACAAGGTGATTCAGATAACTGGAAAACTTGGCAGCCTGACATAAACCACAGACAAATCCAACACAGGAATAATACAGATATAAGAAATCAAGAAATTATTAGAGAGTGATGTTATAATTAATGCCAATCAGCTTGAATAAGTGGAATACAGGTCTTAGGAAAGGAAAAAGTGACAGTTTTATGAGATTACAAGATTTTTTTGTTGTTTCTGGAAAATTGGTGTAATGCAGTTAGACAAGGCATTTAACTTCTCACTTCATGTCTTAAACAGTACAACAGGATATTGGAACTCTTTCACAAGTAGAGTAAAAGCAGGCAAACATACAGGTTTCTGTGCTGGTTTTGGCCGGGATAGAGTTAATTCTCTTCATAGTACCTAGTATGGGGTTAAATTTTGGATTCGTGCTGAAAACAGTGTTGATAATGCAGAAACGTTTTAGTTACTGCTGAGCAGTGCTTACACAGAGTCAAGGCCTTTTCTGCTTCTCACATCACCCCACCAGCGAGGAGGCTGGAGGTGCACAAAGAGTTGGGAAAGGACATGGTTGGGACAGCTGACCCCAACTGACCAAAGCGATATTTCTTACCAGATGACATCATGCTCAGCATGCAAAGCTGGGAGAAGAAGGAGGAAGCGGAAAGACATTCAGAGTGATGGCGTTTTGTCTTCCCAAGTAACCGTTACGCGTAATGGAGCCCTGCTTTTCTGGAGATGGCTGAACACCTGCCTGCCCATGGGAAGCAGTGAATGAATTCCTTGTTTTACATTGCTTGCATGCATGGCTTTTGCCTTACCTATTAAACTGTCTTTATCTCAATACACGAGTTTTCTCACTGTTACTCTTCTGATTCTCTCCCCCGTCCAACCAAGGGGGAGTGAGCGAGTGGCTGTGTGGTGCTGAGCTGCCAGCGCTGGTTAAACCACAACAGTTTTATGTATAATTAGGAGGACCTTTATTAATCTAGTAATGTTTCTAGAGAGGTTACTGCATGGATTTGTTCTAGCCCTTCGCTAAACTTTTTTGTAAATACCTTGGTGGGGGGGATGTCTAAGTCAAAACACTTCTCAAAGGATATCAAGACTGACATAGAGGGATCAAGGAAATTATACTGTAATTAATGAAACCTTTTAGCATCCTTACCCTGATAAACCTCCTTATAAAGCCCTTCAAGCTCTGAAACCAGATCATTGCCCACCTTAAAAGAGAGGTTTATTTAACAGGACATGTACCACATGTGAGGGGCTAATAGCCAATACATCAGAGTTTCCCTCAATGAGATGGCTTCTCTGTCCCTGGGTTAACCGAAAATGTGGGGGGCCTTCTTGCAGTTCAAGTAACTCAAGAGTCTATTCATAGTTTTTATTACATAGATGGATTTGTTCTGACCCCCTTTCAGTAGTACTAATTTTGCTGAACCAAAAATCATATATATTAAAAGAGATATTGTACTAGATCTGGCTGGCATGAAAGTATGAAGTTAACTTTATTCATAGCAGTCTGCATGGTGCTGTGCTCTGCATTTCTGGCTAAACCAGCATCCTTCTCACTGACTGCAGTCCTTCAGGAAAACACCTACTCCACCATGGTCATCTACAGGGCCTGCAGGGGAATCCCTGCTCAGGTGCCTGGAACACCTCCTCCCCCTCCTCCTTTTCTCCCCTCAGAGCTCGCAGGGCTGTTTCTCACACTTTCCTCCTCACCACCAGGCACTGTTTTGTCCTTTCTCACACAGACTCTCCCCAAGGTGCTGCCATGGTGGCTGCGGGGCCCAACCGTGCCCTGCGGTGGTGGGTTGGGGACGGCTGGAACCGACTGTGTCTGGCACGGGGCAGCCCCGGCCGCTCCTCACAGAGGTCGCCCTGCAGCCTCTCACTGCCACAGACAATCAATATATATATATAAAGGTCATGTATAGTTAAAATTTATAACACCATGAACAAACCAGCAACACAAGAAGTGTTATTTCACACTAATAAGTAAAATCACCATTTTGGCCCCATGCATTTAAGTAGCTAACACAAACATTCACACTGAGATAAATTTTTGGCCCTAAGAATTCACAACAGCCTAAAAATCAGGAAACTGCCGCTAGAGCTGTTTCCTTTGAAATTCTTTCTCTCGGATTTAATTCCAGCTAAATTTTTAATTTGAAGGTACTGAACAATTGTACCCTCTTTTCTTTCTCTGCATCAGTTACAATTTAAAAAAAAAACATAGCTATATTTCCTTTCAGTTCTCCAAGCTAAAGAGTTCTTGTGTATTTGATCATACCTCAAATGCAAGTCATCCCTTCTCTATCTTTGGTCATCTTTCCTGCCTTGTCTGAATAATTTTTCTTTTATGCTACTGTAACTTTTTTTAAATTTTTTAAAGTTTCTACACAGGAATAGAGTTAGTTTTCACAGAGATCCCTGAGAAATTTACAAAAACAATTTGCTAGAAGTCAAAACTAAAAAAAAAAAAAAGAGGGACTTAAATGAAATCTCATATATATTGACATCAACTGAAAAAAACATAATGGTTGTTTATTATTGAAATCTAAAAAATTGAATATAGGTTTCTTTTAAATGTGCATATTACTTCAAAAGTTCTCAGAAGACATGAATTAGACATATGCACGAGAACACCTCTGGTCTTTCTTACGCGGGTGGCCACATGAAAACCTCAAAGATTAAGTTATTGAAAAGTAATTTAGAGGGGAAAAAAGAAGGAATTTATTATGAAGGAAGTGGAAAGGGGAGAGAAGAGAGCTATTAAAGATTCAGACTTGTGACAGGCTGGAGACTGCGGGGATGAGGAGCAGTTCTGCAGAAAAGGACATTGGGGTCTTCATAGGTAGCAAGCTGAGCTTGCAGCCTGCCCTGACAGCAAAGTCGACCAACTGCATCCAGGGTGGTACAAACAGGAGCACAACTGGTAGACTGAGAGAAAGGATTATCTCCCCCATACTCACGCTCTTTAGGTCACATCTAGACACAGCATCCAGTTTTGCGTCCCCCAATACAAGAGACATCAAACTGAAGCAAGATCAGGGGAGGGACACCAGGACAGTTGGGACTGAAGGACTTGCTCTGTGAGGGGAGACTGAGGGACCAGGGCTTGTTCAGTCAGGGAAGAAGTAGCTACAAGGGACCTAACAGCAGCCTATGGGGTGGTTATTGGGGAGACTGAGCCATGCTCTTACTGTGGTGCATGGTAGGAATATGAGACACAAAGGGCAGATGCTGAAATGAGAGAGGTTCAAACTAGACAAGGAGAAACGTTTTCCCCCATAAAGACAGGTAGGCAGTGGCACAGGTTGTCCATAGAGGCTGTGTAATCTCAGTCCTTGGAGGTTAAAGACTCAGCCAGAAAAAGTCCCAACAACCTTGTCTGACCCCTTGTAGCTGTCCTGATTTTGAGGAAGAGTTTGGTCTGAAGACTTCCCACCAGGGTGCCTTCCAACCTCTGTTGTCCTATAATTCAACAGATATATGGTAAGCAACTTTGAAACAAACCCCTGATGCTCTATTTAGGAATTTTCTGTAAAAAGTGAGAGTAAAATCAGAAAGAATGTGCATTCACATTTAGCCACTGGTTAAAGTGATCAAGTTAGCAAGGAGAATATTTTGCTTGCATAACCTAGCAGGCTTAAAATTGTCACAGTTCAGCAATAATCAAGAAATGGATTTTTAGTTCTGCAGGAACAGACAAACATTGAGAATAGTCTGTTTCAAAAGCAGCACAACAAAACAGTCCTTCCCCCAACATTCCCCATTAAGTGAATTTTAAAAAAAAAAATCAAAGACAGACAATCAAAAAGTGTTCTTCACATACACTTTCCATTTTTACATACATGCATATTTAATTTAATACAGAAATCTGACTGTGATGATTGATTTTTAAAATGTCGTTGAAGATGACATGAGGTTTACGTTCTCTTTTCCACAAAGAAATTTGTGATATGATGAAAAGATTCACACTGAACAAATGTGGACCATGCCCCATAGAGCTTTGCAAGCTGTCCTGAATTGGACTAGGATAGAACTAATATTCCTTTCTGTGATTTTTCCTTTCAGTTAAGTTTCTTCTAAGTAACTGCACTTTCTGAAGCTGACTACATGTTTTTCAGACAGTGTCCACTTCTAGAACAGATAACGCTTGAAGCTTCTAGTTATTACGAAGGTAACAGTAGGAATGGTATGCAGAAAGGCTCTTGCTCATACCTATTCCTATACAAACCAAGGTCACTACTAAGTCTCTTAAGGTCCACAAGTGAAAGGCTCTAGAAGGGTCACACCTCCAGGGAGGAGCAGACAGGACAGGTGACCCAAAATTGACCAATGAAGTATTCCATCCCATACATGTCATTCTCAGTCTAAAGTGAGGGATCACGAGGGTCGCCCTCTCTTCTTCTGTGGCCAGCATGTGAAGAGGACTCTGTCCATTTTCTACTGCCTTAAATCCCAATCCGTGCATTCTAGAATCCAGTTCCCATCCGCCACTGAGTCCAGTCTGGGCCTTCCTGGAGCCTGCCCTGCAGTGCCAGTGGTGGTGTGATAATCATCAGGGGAGCTCCACCTTGGTTTTATATACATTTGTATATATTTAATTATTTCCATTATTATGTTATGTTTAGTTATTGTTTATTAAAACTGTTTTAACTTTCCAACCCGTAATTCTCTCTCTCTTTTCTCTTTTCCTTTCCCTTCTTCTGGCAGGGGGAGAGGATTAATAGAGAGCATTTGCCATCTGTTTAACAGCCAGCCCAGCTTTAAACCATGACACAAGCTCTGCAGCAACTGCAGTGAGAGGCAGGCACTCAAAGCTAGGTGCCCCATGTAAGCAAGTGTAGCACAAAGCAGCACCCACTCAGTAACTCTACAACAGTAACAGTAAAGAAACAGTAACAAAAAAACACAATTCCTTTTCCCCTCAAGTTTCAGTGGAGTATCCAAGATGAATATTCGTGTAAATACTGAGCTAGCAGACTATGCGGTTTCAACTCCCTTGATGTTACTGATACAACCTATAATGCACACAATATTCATGTTGTGCTGCCATTGGAGTATGAAAACAGTGATGAGCTGAAGGGCTACACAGCCATCAGTACTTAAGGGATATGTCACTTCTATTTACAGATAGATGTCTGAGTACAACTTACATGTATCACTAGGATGACAATAGTGTAGCATATTGATTTAACACGGACTCCTCTAGAACTGAGAAGTTTAAATGTTGTTTTCCTAGGCTTTTCTTTTTTTTAGCTTTTTATTTCCTTTTCTTTCTAAGGCCCACCCCTGTTCTTCTGAGAACATTGAAATATTATCCCTGACCCTAATTCCCTTCAAATTAAACTCAGTGCCAATATATTCATAAATTGTTCCAGTAAGCAATTGATAAAGGACAATTTTTTATGGAATCTTTCTCTGCCTTGCCACTCTATTACCATCTTTCCTTCCCACCTTACCTACATACATGCCAAAGGAGATTCTTTTAAGGAAACTAAAATTGACATAAAGGCTGATTGTTTGCTTTTAAAGTTGTGAAGAGGAAAAGATAAGTTACTAAGTCAGTATTTATCACCAAGAAAAATAACCATTTTACAACCAGTCCAAATAACCCATACACTGAGAATCTAACAGTGGGACAAATGGAGAAACCAGATAAGGAAGCCTGGAATCCCAGTGCTAGTAGCTTACAGGAATTAAAAACAAAACTTAAAATAATGACTGTCTAGACAATAATTTAGACTGCAACGAATGAGAGCTGCTAAGCAGAATTATGTCCCCAGTGGCTCAAAGACCCAACAAGAGACCCTGTTACAAACTTCATTGTCACACAGTTCCCATCTGGTGTCTTTCTAGTTTTTGTATGCCTAAAAAATACGGAATAGAAGGAATATATCTTTAAAAAAGTTTCTTCTGTTTTCAGATCAATGGCAGAAACTTCTCAACATGTATAATTCTCAAAGTTCCTATTTTTAACTAGAATATGTTATCAATTAAACCAAAATAAAAGGAACAAAAAAAAAAAAAAGGACCAGACTCTGCTAGAAAAAATAACATTTTTAAAAATCAGGTTTGAATTGCTCTAGAGATAAACTTTATCTTTTAACAATCTAAGCATGGAATAAGAGACTTTTGTTAACATCTACACCACCTGCAGTAAGAAACAGAAAACAGAAGACCTAGAAGTCAGCAATGGTCTGATTTCTCCTTTAAACTCATATTTATCACTTAAAATCAGATTGCTTTTTTCACCTTAATTTTTATCACTAACCACAGTGGAAGCAGAAGTTCGAACACCAATTTTGAAAGTTTTGTTCTCAAGAAAACTTGCATTACAAAGTTTAATGCCAAAGTTTCCAGTGTAAGAGTTCGGTAGTAACAGAATAATCTTTCACTAATAATGGACAAAACTGATGTCAGATGGTTGGACACCTAATAGCTTACTTTTTTTCTGATGGGTTTTTAAGTTTTTTGGTGTTTTTTTTGTTAAGCCTAAAAGTAGAAGTTACTCATCAAGAAGCCTTATCAAGGAGAATGTTTCAGCCACAAGTGAAATTAATTATGCAGCACTGCTGGTAGAGCAAGGCTCCATTTAAAGGAACTATCAATCACCTCAATTAGAAATCAAAGAAAGTTAATATCAGGACTTTATCTGCATCAGGTAAAGTTTGTAAAGCTATCCAGATCCCATTATAAGTTTTAGTTTATAAGGCAACATTTCAGCCTATTTGTACAATATTTGTATGTCAGAAAAAAAAAAACTTCGAAACCTTCACACCTCCAGAACCCAAACGTAAAGGGAAATCTGTTCCTCCTTTTGTTCTCATCATTTGTGATTAATCCTCACCTCCTACAGTGCCCAGTATAAAATGCACTGGGAGATGTACCTATGAGGTTCTTAGATCACCCCATACTCTGAAAGATTCACCAACCCCAGTCAGTCAGTCAAGATGATTATTCCAATCCTTCTGTGTCCCACTGAAGCAACTACTGCAACACAAGGGTTTTTGCGGCCCTGCAGATACATAAGTCTTAAATAGGATTATTTATTTCTGCCAAGCTAACACTTCTTCCAATTAATCATCTCCAAATTTTTTCCTACTCTGGCATTTTGCTACCTGTAACCACTTGTTTCATCATTACAGTAGCCAGCAGTTTTTAATGTCTTGACAATAATATTACTTTCATGTACAGATGACCAGCCAAATTCAATCAGCATACTTACTTACCTTGAAGAACTGCCAGATATTTCCTAAATTCACCTTATTACTTAAATTTTCTTCGCCTCCAATAAAGTTCTCCTTGTCAGAGAGAGAGAAGCGAACTCAGGTAAGGGATGTGCCTTTAGCTGGTAAGATTAATCGTTTATAATACCACATGATCTGCTTTCAAACTATCTATCTCCTTCCAGTATTTACAACAGATAGAATAACAGGCTAAAAGATAGTGCCTCTCCCATAATGTTAATAGAGAGTTCTGCTCAAAGATGTGAGGGGATATTTGCTGCTGTGCATTTGATAATAGTGATTCCTGAGTAATGCTTTTTTTAATTATGGTTTGTTCTTTCCTTACATTATTTTCCAGAAATAAGTTATTACATATTTTCTTTCTAAAATCCTGTTTTAATCTGGCTCAGTCCTCAGTCCAAATCAGAATGTTTTTGTAATGCTACAGTCAGAACAAGCAATTCAGGTTTAATATTGTCCATCTCCATATATCTAACAGCATGCTAATGTAAATATAAAACCAGATCTATTAAGTATGGCTACAAATAAAGTTTAGCTAGCTCTTACCACCCTAGTTTTAAGCTGTTTATAATTTTGCCAAACTACTTAAAAATAAAACAGTCTGGTTTGGTGGATGTATTAGCATTTCCTTTACTTGAGAAGTTCAGTAAAAATAAAGCTTACCTATCCAAGAATGAGTAACAATAGCAAAACAATGCTTTGTGTATTTTGGAGGTTAAATATGCAAATCTGTTGCCTCACAGATCCTTCAGAATTTTCAGTTTGGCATCGTAACTAATTTGGAGTAAGAACTTGACTTCTTTCCAACCACAACAAAAATAAGTTAATCGTAATTTGCACATGTTGAAGAGGGTTTGTTTATGTTTCTATATGAATTAACTCAACTTCAAGACCTTCAAATAGTAAGCATAACATGTAGCAGTAATCTTTACGAAGGTGCTGAAGTTTTTTTTTATTTTTATTCCTTCAGTCTTTTAATATTATATTCATCTAGATATACAGTACTAGAAAAATCTCATTTTAAAGTGAAATGAAAAGTACTGTGTTCTATAACATTTTTCAATAAAACTGGCTTAGTCAAAGCTGACTATACTCCAGTGCAGTTTAAGCATTGTTGCCACCAAATGAAGTTGCAGTTGGAATGATTTTTGCTACTCATGATATATTTATGTCATGTAACCTGTGTATTTTGACAGATATTGCACTTTAACATCCTCAGATGAAGTAGCTCCACTAACAGTACCCATTCCATATGAAAGAAATCTAAGGGACAATCTAGAAGAGGAAGTGGAACTATTTCAGGCATTACGAGGATCTCAAAAGTGAAAGGAAAAAAGCAACTATAACATGCTCTGGAGAAGAAGTATGTTAGAACCCTCAGGATCTTCATCAGATACTTCTAAGGATACTGTCTCAGAGTAATACAGAGGTTGTTTCCTTACATTTTAGGAATAGAGAAAGAATTTATTCTGAAAACGTGATGTCTTTTTTTTTAACATAGGAAACCAGAGACAGAAGACCCTGACATTTTTTTTTAAATCTCATTCGTGCTTAAAATCATATTCACCAATTGATACAATAAATTGGCATTGTTTTAAATAACCTGCCCTCTCTTCCTTGTTGTGAATCTGCTGCCTGTATCCTTCACAGATTCTTCTTAGCCTAATACAATATATTTATTTCCTGATCAGGAACAAATGTATTGGTAAACATGATGTAAAAATTACACTGAGTGGCAGCAGGCTGTACAAATATTCAATCTTAACAATCACAGAAAGCTCCTTTAAAAATGGGATGGGGCATTTTGTTTTTTTTGGTTTGTTTTTATTTTTTAAGAAACAGAGCTACCTATTTTTCACAGGTGAAAAACACCCCCTATATTTATTGTGAGATTGATTCTTAAATTGGCAAAGACAAGATATAATTTCACATTGACAACATAATTTCAGTATTGTATTGAATGATTCTTTTCACAGTATCTTTCAGAAAGAACAGGACATGTTGCATTACCCTTTGGCCCACTTATTTTCCATAGTTAATAAGCAACCAGCCAATAGTAAAATTCAGTGCTATATATGGTGCCAAAGACTGACAGAATAATGCCTTAATATAAAAAGCTCACACAAAAAGCAGCCTTAGAATCTTATTAAGAAGAGAGTTATAGCAAAGCCTTGTTTGTAAAGTAAAACTCCAGGTCACATTCTATGTCTTCTAATAATTATCTAGAGTATTGAAAATGACTGTGCTCATTTTCCTTGTCATCACACTGATGTCAAGATCCTATACCTTGGAACATACAAATGCCATTCTGCTGAATATGTTCATAAAGTGAAATCTATATAAACTGTATAAAACTGTAGTAATTAGAATATGAGATTAAAATTATTTACTAGAATTTTGCTTGAAATTAAGGTTCCTTTGCAATCTCTTTGTACTCTGGGATAGACGCCATTGCCTCAAAGCTAATAATCCTCATCACCATTTTTCAGATCATAGGAAATACAAGAAAAGGTTTAAATTTCAGTAAGAACTTGACTAAAATACTAGAATTTCTTCCTTACATACTGTCACTTTTTAGAGATACTTTCCGCATCAGGCCTTGATGATACTGTTCATACTTAATTTCCTGAGTGTTGGAGGGTTGCCAGAACCTTCAGGAACTGTTGTGAGTGTGTTGTTCAGGGGTTTAGGTTTTGGAGGGTTTTTTTAGATTTTAAAACGTATAAATGGACTATTAACTTTCATTTCTGGATCCTGCTAACCTGGCAGTACGACTTCATGAGTGGGAAGCCAAACACAACAATGCCAGTGGTAGCACAAACTTTCCCCTTTTGGCTACAAAAGGATTGTCCTGTTGTGAGAAAAGAAACAAGCGACAATCAGCTGAAAAAACAAGCCAAATTCCCCAAAAGCCCCTGCTATGCAAAGGTAAACCAGGGTTCAAAGTGACTGGCCATTATTACATACTGCAGTGAGCAATCATCTTTTAAACTTTAGCCATGCTTTAAGAATGTGTGTTCTGCTCAGCTTTAAATACTGCATTTACTTTTTTCCTACCTTTTGTACTTGTTTAAGTTTCCCATTCATTATTTTCCTTTTTTGATGTCAGCTTCTCAATTGCTCCAGAGACCTATTTATTCTGCTAGCCTTAGTTCCTTCCAGCCCATTTTATTTTGGCAAAACTCTGAAAGAGCCCTTTCAATAGCTTCGAGGATTGACCAGAGAGGAGTATAGGTGATGTGCTGCAATTGCTCTAAATATTGATCTATGGCTCCATGGTTTTAAACTGGTTTAATACAGATGCTCTTAATCTTTATGGTCATGAGGCTTCGACTTTTGTTCAGTTTGCTTTCTAAGCAACCTAGCAATTGTTTTATAACATATTCTAGCTATGAAAAAAGTCAAGAGACATTCTTGGGTCAAACAAATATTTAAATAGCCTACAAAAAAATCCATTCCTGTCTAAAACAGAACAGTTGGCAATCTCTTACAGAAGAAATAGACATTGAACAGAAGACAGGAATGAATTACATCCCTTAACTTTCCAGAAATAGTCGTTATCTGTTGAATTGTTATTTATGTGCATTGCCATTTTCTACAATATATGCCAGAAAACAAGATGTTCACAAGACACAGAGAGAGAGAGAGAGGAAGGGCCAAATCAAATATGTTTCCTGCTTTTTTCTTGGAAAAATATTTTGGAACAGTTTTGAGGCGTGGTTTGTTTGGTGGTTGGGTTTTTTCGCAGCCCTAGAAAGAGATCCCAAATCAGTTACAGCAACAAAATACAAAATGGCAATATTAGAAGATTTACATTAAAATAAACCCTTAAACCAAAACATATTTATCTTCAGGAATAGTATAGGTGAGCACACCTGTGTTGTACAGCTTTTCTCAGTACTCACCTTAAGGTCAATACTGAATTATCTAGAAAGATTAGAAACAGGAGACTGCTTTTAAGAGTGTAAGATATAACATGGAAATATGTATTAAAAAACTGATCTTTTAGAATTTGGAATTACGTCTCAGGTACTCTGGTTTATGTCAATTGACAATTTAGATAATTATAGCCATGAGAGTCTGACAAGGTGGATTTGATATTTCTGGGAGAACTATATCTAGCCATATCAAATAAGAAAATAAGAGCACGGAAAACATACGACAAATGAATTCAGTTTGAATCAAAATTGCACTTTCAGACATCTCACTTTACAGATACATAGCAATATGTTGAAACATTGTGGAAAACATGCTATGCTTTTAAATCCTAGTATTTCTATGTAGTTTCAGCACCTAATCTGAGATAAGTGATGTCTGGGAACAGTCACTAGGAATCAGCAAGATGCTGCTTTTATTGACTTATTTCAGTTTTTCAAGGATATAGCAGTATAGAGCAAGCTAAGAAATTTTCTCGATCTAAATGAATGGATGTCTAGATGTACTGATAGACAGAAGCTACTTTTTTTAACTAGCAGGTTTGTGGTGTGAAACAGCTGGTGCTAACATTCACAGTATACAAGTTTTAGGAGGGGCTTATTTCAAACTATCTCTTTCCTGGTCTCATTGCCTGAACACTCATCAGCAGTTAGAGCTGCATTAGGTGCATGCCTGGAGGTCATCACCTGCTGTACTTTAACCTGAAAGGAATCACATCAGAAGTGAAAATAAGGGAGTGATTCGCTTGAAAAGCGAATGGCTGATTTGTACAAACACACTAGAGACAGAGACGGTTAAGGTATGCAGTGTTTTACACGCAAGGACTGACTCCCTAGGCCTAGGAGGCCTCTACTGAAATTAGTAGTTGCAGGTTCACAAAAAAAGTAAATAGAGGAGCTACTTCATGTCATAGTGCACTTAGGCTCTAGAAGTCCTTGCTGCAGATAGATACTATGGATCCTGTAAATTTATACACATTCAAGGTGACACTGGACAAGTTCATGAGAAATCCACTGTATTTCTAAATACAGAGAAACATCCAGATCAGGAAGTAGTGAGCTGGAAACAACAGGGCTGGAAGGACAGAACTGTTCAATCTTTGGCTGGACCCAGTAAGGCCGCTAATATTCTGCATTCCCGTTTTCATTATTGATTCTTTCCAGTGAACAAGGAAGTATCATGCTAAAAGTATAACAATAACCATAGAAAAAAATATTGCTAAAAGTCTAATGAAAGTGATTTGTGTAGTCAGTATGAATTAATGCTTCCACACATTAACATGCTTAACAGATGCTTCTGAAAAACAAATGTGTGAAGTAGACAACAACAGAAAATACCAGAAGTGGATGAGTGCCTGGTGCTTTTCCTAAATCAAACAGGCTACTTTCTTTAATTTGGATGGAAAGTAGTAGATATCTATGCTTTTTTTAACAAGAACGAACACTAATTCTAATTAATTTCTTGCTCTGGCAAACCTGTTTGACTTTCTCACATTTCTTTAGTGTGATTGCCCAAGAGATATGCACAGTTAAAGAACAGGTAACTAATCTCAGTCTACTCGGGTAGTCAACAAGAAGCTAGTTCAGAAGCAGAACAGTTATAGCTGTGAAGGTCTACATATATAAGCAAGACAAGATTTTTTAATGAGGCCAGTTGATAGATATGGAAAAAAAGAGGTGAGCTTTCAAATGTGGGAGCTCATTTTTTGGGTAAAAAGAAATCTCATTACCTCAAGAAAGTCTTAGGTGCTGAGAAGTACAGTGTTTTTGCAAGTCATACATATTAGTCTAATAAGTAGTACACGGGTTTGGCTATTTTTTCCCCAAGATATATGTGTTGGTTTAACAGTGGCACTTTTGACAAACTCTCTTTCTCTGCAGTTGTATTTGGGTGGATGTAGGTAATTTAAAATTAAACTTGTCAAATATTGGATAAGTAAGTAAATCAGTTACGTTAGTTACCACTAAAAGTAGGGATATGCCAGTTTTATGTCAGGCAAGAATACTAGATTGAGAATTCTGCAGATATTTAATAACTAAACAGCAACCGCCAAGCACTGTAAATAATAAAAAAGTGACTGTGAGTGCAGGCAGGCTCATTGCAAACATTGAAAACAGACTTCACCACTCCAATTTACCAAATTCAGTGCTGCAAGGCATTAGTTCTGTAAGTCACTGCAAGTGATACTCAAGTTTTAAAGTAACACTAGCTATCTAAAATTTCACTTGGTCTAAAAATTACTCATAGAATCATAGAACCGTTCTGATTGGAAAGGACCCTTAAGATCATCAAGTCCAACTGTTAATCTAGCACAGCCAAGTCCACCACTAAACCATGTCCCTCAGCACCATATCTACACATCTTTTAAATACTTCCAGGGATGGTGACTCCACCATTTCCCTGGGCAGCCTGTTCCACTGCTTGGTAGTCCTTTCTGTGAAGAAATTTTTCCTGATATCTAATCTAAATCTCCCCTGGCACAACTCATGGCCATTTCCTCTTATCCTATCATTTGTTACCTGGGAGAAGAGACCAAAACTTGCCTCGCTACAACCTCCTTTCAGGTACTTGTAGACAGCAATAAGGTCTCCCCTCAGCCTCCTTTTCTCCAAACTAAACAACCCCAGTTCCCTCAGCCACTCCTCATAAGACTTGTTCTCTAGATCCTTCACCAGTTTCATTGCCCTTCTTTAGACTCACTCCAGTACCTTGATGTGTTTCTTGCAGTGAGGGGCCCCAAACCAAACTCAGTATCTGAGGTGTGGCCTCACCAGTGCCAAGGACAGGAGGACAAAACTGAAGGTGAAAAACTATGTAATTTCTATATAAATAATTGCAGGTGCAAAAAGAAGTCCTGTTTAAGTGCAGATGTTAAATAAAACTGTATATTACTGATATCAATGAGCCAAGAAGAAGCATTAATCCTGTATTTAGGAGTACCATCAAAATTCAGATAAAATCTTTCCTTTGAACTCTTCATTTTACCTTAATGTAATTGCAGCAAGTTTGGATCTGACTAATTCAAACAGATCTTGTTTCATATAGAAAAGATCTATGTATTGTCTCTAGTCCTTGATAAACACATAACAGTAAGCACTTTTTTACCCCTTATTCATAAAGCTTAAATATACTTGTAGCTGTACAGATAAACACAAAAGAATAAATGTGGTATTTTTTAAAATACATGGAATTTAGCAGTAGAAATCTGCTGGAAATTTATTTTTAAAAATTTAATTTGGAATGAAAACTCCCTCAAAACTTCAAAGGTCTAGAAAAGGAACGCAGTCCTTATTTTGGGTAATGTACTCAGGAAGACCGTGTCCAAAGCTAGAAATACAGAAAGTTCAGCCTATGCTCTTACATTTTGAAATAGTTTCTAAAACCCTACCCTGAATGTATATTGAAAAATAAAGTGTTAAATCAAAGTGTCTTTATTACACATACTATGATACACAGGTCTTTGCCTTGCACTCCCCTTTCTGTGTCTTTCTAAGTCTTCAGTAGCATATATAATATTGGGAATCCTGGTCACTATCAAAAAGCTATCATTTACTGTAAATTTTCTATCTTTTCAAAGATTAGCTACAAGCCTGTAAACTGCAGGAAACAGTTAATAACACCATGAAAGCAATGCATACATGACCTGAGCAGCTATGCCTTCTCACAGCACTGAAAACCTTGCTGTGGAATTGTTTAAAATGCATCTTGACATAGGGAATAAAAGGTATATTCAATTTTGTTAAGGGACGTCGTTGTATCTATGTGTGTGTATATATACACATATACATATACTGCCTTGCAGGAAAAGCAATAGAACTGTTCTTACTTTTGATAAACTGTTCCCAACTAGTCATCAAGGCAAAAACCTCATCCAAGCAACAGACACACCCCCAAACTCAAACCCCAGCAAAAGAAGTAGCCATTACTGAACTTATCACAAAGGCAACTGGGATGCATATATACTTCATATGACAGAGGAAACTGTAGGAAGGAAGCTTTAATGACTGGAACCACAGAGACTGAATCCAGAAATTGTGCATGAGCAATGGCAATTAAGTGCTTGAGATTTTCTCCAGTTTCTCTCAAAATAAAAGTTAAAAACGTAACCGAAGTGTTAGTCTTAGGGCAGCAGGGCGCTTATTAAGATCGTAAGATGACCACATATGCTTTAGCTCTCAATGCTGATTTCAACAGGGAAGCACAGACACCTGCTGCATTTCCATCTTCTGAAATCACTGCTTCTAGCTCTTCTCTCCCTTGCTCCGCCCCACAGGATACCCCCATCAAATCTACATCAAGGTCTTCTGTTTCAGTCATTTTGTAGTCTAGTTCAGCATGGTGACTTACTTTCATTTCTTTTCACAGAATTTTATAGCCTCCTTCTTGCCATCATATTAAACTAATTCTTTCCATCCGTTACATGCTGACTGCTTGACTTCTGCTTCTATCGTTCAAATTTGGTATTTTTGGTCTTTTCATTACCATTCATCCAATGCTTTATTTTAACCTTATTTTACCTTCCCTACATATGGCTTTACTTCAGCTGCTTTGCTTGTAACATCTCCCTCTTGACAATAAATCTCAGTTTGCTCAATTTCAGACTGACTTTTAACCATTTTGGTAAGTTCCATTTTCCCCCTTCAAAGCAGACACACAAAAATATGAAGAGACAGGGGCAAACGGATCAATTAGGATGGATAAAAATAAATAGCAGTTAGAATTGCTCCCCATTTCCTTCAGTAAGCCCAAACAAAATTCTTGTTAAGACATTTAAAGGGTTTTTTTTTTTTGCTTCCTCTTCCCCTGCAAATTTGTGTTGACCCAAAACCCCTGACAAATATAGGAGACCCAAGGTGGACAGCAGTCCCAAAGGAACGGATGAAGAGGTGTTGATCAGAGAAGGCTCAGCTAAGTGCTCTATATTTGCAGGCAGCAAACACTTTAGCCCTTACAGAGTCTGCAATGCTCTTCAAATATGAAATAATCTGCTAGCTTTTCCTCAAACGTTTCCTTGGCCTCATACATTTTTGTTGGCCAAGGAATTGTATAACAGTTCACAGATTTATGTTCTCCTTTACCTTTGAGATCTTGCTTGAGACCAGAAACCCTGATATTAGCCATCAGGTTGCATTCACCCACACACCTACTGAGAAGGAAATAAAATTCCCTCCTCTTATATTCGTTTGCTGTATAAGGACTTTATGACCTACTCAGACACTCACCACCTGTGTCCCATACTCAGCATCTATGGGTCAGCCTTCACCATTAGTGCATCCACAGCTATATAGCACCTCAAGTCCTCATTTGCTGTTTCTATCAGAGTCAGCACAGCTTTCAACAGAACAGTCTAAGCTAGGATGCTTTTCAAAGTCTTTCAAAAGGTAAGTGGTCTTGCTAACAGAATTCTTCACTAAAATATGTGGAAGAGGGGATAGAAGTTTCTTTCACAGCTGCTAGACAAACTTTGCTTTTCCTTAAGAGAATGTTTGGTTAAAGGTTGATGCTGGAAACAGACAAACACCTGCCAATTTCTGAGAAACCCACCCAAACAGACCATTACCACAATCACTGTAAGAAAGAATATGTATGTAATTTCTCTGCTAGCCTCAAGCACAGGACAGAGTTTGGTGAAACTGCACATCACCCTCCTGCAAATATGAAGAAAATACCAACTTCAAGATTTTTTTTTTTTTTTTTTACTTGAGAGCATAGCTTAAGGTCATGTAAAAAGCATATTCCCCACCACTATAAACTACATCCTTATTAAATATCATTTGTCCCAGCTGAATGCATGTGTGTGTGTGCATAGTCTAATGTGCACACGTACACTGTTTCCTGTGTTTGCAAGCCTGAAGAAGTATTCTCAGATTCAGTTTTCCCAGACACTCAATTTTTCCAGACTGTGATCAGCTGACCCCATCAAAACCCCTAATATAATCACTAAAATCTAGTTAGAAGCCATGATTTTTCTCTCAATGTTCTTCCCAAATTTGCCAAACAAGGAAAGTCACAGTAGTTATTCAGAACCCCAATTATGTAACTCAGTATAACTTCATTTATTCAAAAAGTTTCCTTTAATTTTAATGACTACATTATAAAACAAAAATAAAAACACTAATTTTAAACTCTTTAGAATTTGATTCATTAGTGTACTACTTTAAATGAATGATCTCTCCGTTATCCAAAAGGAAAGCACTGGACTAAAATATAGAGGAAAAAATTCTTTTTGTTAACAGCTCCCCATAAATCACTTAAAGCATAATTCAATGGCCTTACCACACAAAAAGCTTTAAAACAGCTTCATGACTATTTTCTCCCTAATCATTTCAAGAAGGATCGCACGATTAAAAAAGAAGAAAGTAAATATTAAGCTAACGTATAAAAAAGTGAATGAGACTTTTACCATTAGTTACAGTTATTTTTCAGAATTCTTCCACAATTCTCATTTCCAAATTCATTTGGAAGAATACATTAGAGAAGGTTTGGAAACTGAATGAAAGTACATACCTATTAGTGCTTCATTTAGCTTAGTCTACATACTTTACCTGCTTTGCATTCAACAACTCCTCCAGTGGGGAGAGACAGATGGATTTATTTGTAGAGGTCTGAAGGTGTTTTTTTTTTAATTTGTGGAGCTTTGAAGGAAAGGGGTGTGTAATGAGGATGATGGAGGTGAGGAGGAGTGTTAACTGGGAAGCTTGTTAGGGCACATCTCAGAGCAGAATTTGGCCCAATACATTTAACAGCTTTTGAGATTTTGATGGAAAGCTATTTGTACAGCATGGTGCAACACAAGATTTGATCTAGGAAAAGCTGCAAGGCCAGCAAGAGTTTCTGACTACTGAGGTAGGTGATTATGGTGTGTAATCAATAGGTAAAAAAATATAAAGGTACCAGGAGACCTGCATGGTTGAACAGGGAACTGCTGGGCAAACTCAAGTGGAAGAAGAGGGTGTACAGATGATGGAAGGAGGGGCTGGCCACTTGGGAGGAATATAAGTCTGTTGTCAGAGGATGTAGGGAGGCAACTAGGAAAGCTAAGGCCTCCTTGGAATTAAACCTTGCAAGAGAGGTCAAGGACAACAGAAAGGGCTTCTTCAAATACATTGCAGGTAAAGCCAACACTAGAGGCAATGTAGGCCCACTGATGAATGAGGTGGGGGTCCTGGAGACAGAGGATAAAAATAAGACGGAGTTACTGAATGCCTTCTTTGCCTCTGTCTATACTGTTGGAGGCTGTCCTGAGGAGCCCTGGACCCCTGAGGCCTCAGAAGAAGTCAGGATAGAGGAGGAATCTGTCTTGGTTGATGAGGGCTGGGTCAGGGACCAATTAAGCAACCTGGACGTCCATAAATCCATGGGCCCTGATGGGATGCACCCGCGGGTGCTGAGGGAGCTGGCGGAAGTCATTGCTAGGCCACTCTCCATCATCTTTGTTAAGTCGTGGGCAACGGGAGAGGTGCCTGAGGACTGGAGGAAAGCGAATGTCACTCCAGTCTTCAAAAAGGGCAGGAAGGAGGACCCGGGTAACTATAGACCGGTCAGCCTCACCTCCATCCCCGGAAAGGTGATGGAACAACTTGTTCTTGGTGCTGTCTCTAGGCACATCAAGGATAGGGGGATCATTAGGGGCACTCAGCATGGCTTCACCAACGGGAAGTCTTGCTCAACCAACTTGATAGCCTTTTATGAGGATGTTACCCGGTGGATAGATGATGGTAAAGCTGTGGATGTGGTCTATCTCGATTTCAGTAAAGCGTTTGACACGGTCTCCCACAGCATCCTCGCAGCTAAACTGGGGAAGTGTGGTCTGGATGATCGGGTAGTGAGGTGGATTGTGAACTGGCTGAAGGGAAGAAGCCAGAGAGTAGTGGTCAGCGGGACAGAGTCCAGTTGGAGGTCTGTGTCTAGCGGAGTTCCGCAAGGGTCGGTTCTGGGACCAGTTCTATTCAATATATTCATTAATGACTTGGATGAGGGATTAGAGTGCACTGTCAGCAAGTTCGCTGATGACACAAAACTGGGAGGAGTGGCTGAGGTGCCGGAAGGCTGCGCAGCCATTCAGAGAGACCTGGACAGGCTGGAGAGTTGGGCGGGGAGAAATTTAATGAAATATAACAAGGGCAAGTGTAGAGTCCTGCATCTGGGCAAGAACAACCCCATGTACCAGTACAAGTTGGGGGCAGACCTGTTGGACACCAGCGTAGGGGAAAGGGACCTGGGGGTCCTAGTGGACAGCAGGATGACCATGAGCCAGCAGTGTGCCCTTGTGGCCAAGAAGGCCAATGGCATCCTGGGGTGTATTAGAAGGGGTGTGGTCAGCAGGTCGAGAGAGGTTCTCCTCCCCCTCTACTCTGCCCTGGTGAGGCCGCATCTGGAATATTGTGTCCAGTTCTGGGCCCCTCAGTTCAAGAAGGACAGGGAACTGCTAGAGAGAGTCCAGTGCAGAGCCACGAAGATGATTAAGGGAGTGGAACATCTCCCTTCTGAGGAGAGGCTGAGGGAGCTGGGTCTCTTTAGCTTAGAGAAGAGGAGACTGATGGGTGACCTCATTAATGTTTATAATGTTTATAAATATGTAAAGGGCAAGTGTCAAGAGGATGGAGCCAGGCTCTTCTCAGTGACATCCCTTGACAGGACAAGGGGCAATGGGTGCAAGCTGGAGCACAGGAGGTTCCACTTAAATTTGAGGAAAAACTTCTTTACGGTGAGGGTGACTGAACACTGGAACAGGCTGCCCAGAGAGGTTGTGGAGTCTCCTTCTCTGGAGACATTCAAAACCCGCCTGGACGTGTTCCTGTGTGATATGGTCTAGGCAATCCTGCCCCGGCAGGGGGATTGGACTAGATGATCTTTCGAGGTCCCTTCCAATCCCTAACATTCTGTGATTCTGTGATTCTGTGATAAAAAAAAATATGGATGTTTGCATTCCAACTTGCAAACAGACTCCTGTATTTATCTGTTTAAGACAGTAATGTTCCAGATCTAAAAAATATGCACAGAAATAAAAATGTTTAAGATCATTATTTGCTTTCAGACCTTCTTGAGTTCTGTTTTATGATAATTAGTTAAATACATACGATGAAATAGTTCCTAATCTTCAGGTCTGTGCTTTCAAAGAAATACCACCACAGAGCTTGCTCTGTGAATCAACTCAACAACCTTTTATTAGGCAAAGGAATGGCAGTCTTTCCAACTCATTTATATTTGTATGATGCACTTGGAATGAAGAAAACATACAGGAAAAAAAAATTGTAGAAAAATAAGTCACTTTCAGCAGTCTTTCAACATAATTTAGCTTCTAGAAGGAGGACAAGGCAGTGTCATGAAACTAAGTCTTTGAAACACACCAATTGTTTCCACACAGAACAGAATTACCCACATAAGTCAATTTTTCAAGAATATTAGATCAGATTCAGTGCATTGTTGCAAATGGCATTAGAGGTCAGTTTATATCTATATTCTTCTAGCAAACTTGCTTAAGTCCTGAAGTATCTCTGAATCATTTCAAAAGAACAACCCAGAACAAGGAAGAGCTGCCTGTTTTGGCTGTGATGTTCATTTGTCACAATGTCCTTATTACCTAGATAACTGCCTCACAAAAAGACCAAAAATAACAGGAAAAACAACTTACTAACATCCGTGGTGGTACTCTAGATATCATTATATAAAACTCTGTCCTAGAAATACTTGATACAGTGAAAGTAAGCTTTCAAGCCTAACAAATGGCAAAAGCTATTCTGAGGGGAAAAAAAAAAGCAGTTCTTAAACACATTAACTCAACTTTCCTTCCACTAGAGGAAGCAAATGCAAGCATATCAATGAGCTTCATAACTGTTTTCATTCACTGTCTTTTGAAAGTCAGTGGAGTTTTATGAGATGTTACTTTGGAGCTTTTAAAAAATAATTGACTATAACCTTTTTTTTTCAGGTTTTAACCACGAAGCTTAAACTATGCTTTGTCTGAATAAGAAAGTCATCCTTTATTTACAGAGCCTACATCTTCAGTATAATTATAGAAACTTTGAGTGGCTTAAAATACACTAGTCATAAACCATTGCGCAGGAGTTACATTCGTTATAGAGATTGTACTGTAATTTTTGCAGTTTCATAATTCAAAGATGATAATTAATATTTCCATTTACATAAAAGCTGAGCAACTCTTTTAATAGCATCCTAAGTGTGCCTTGGGTGGCACACTTAGGTTCACAGCGTTACCAATGCCAGGAGGTAAGACGTAAAAATAAATTATTATTTTCATTCTCTCTTAATAAGGTGACCTGTCAAAAAGCAATTTTTCTTAAAAAAGCAATTTTTCTTAAAAAAAAACAGAAATAAAAGACATAGACTCAATTTCTCCCTCTCTTCCCCATATTCTGTATTTCTGGTACTTCTGTTCTACTTTCAAGTATTAAAATCTTCCAGGAGACATGCCTCCCTTCCCATTCACCAGTAATGGAGGAATGTTGACACAGGAGCATGATCAGATACATTATTGAGGTTGCTCATGCTCCAGCATGCACAAACAATTTGTCCTAAATCAATTTGACAAAAATCATGCATCAAAATTAATCTCCCTGAGAAAACCTTTTAGTTTGAAGCATATCCAACTAATTGCAATATGATTATTCCACTCTGTGTTTATCTGTAGGTCTCCAGCTGGAAGACCAGACCTGCAGTTGCTACAGCCAACATCAGGCTGCAGGCAGATGATCAAGCACCCTCTGTGCTTGCTAGGAGATGAGCATTTCTCCCTGTTTTTCAGAAAATGTAAAGTGTGTTTTTATATTTCTGTGCATTAGACAGTATCTCTTATTTAGACTGATATAAATACTCAGAGACCAGAACTGCCCTGAGACTATATGCAAAGGTAAAAAGCATTTTAATTTTAAATTAAATCTAAATTCTAGCCATGTTATTAGAGGTTAACAGTTTAGGATGTTTCCAAATCTATGCAACTGGACAAAAACTTTCTATCAGGTTCTCAGAGGGCAAGTTGTCCTTATCCAAGAGATCATCTTTGCAACAGTTTAACAGAGACAAGAGGTAAGAGATAAAAGAAACAGCTTTCAGTTTTGTGAAAGTTGTCAATAATTTGGCTTCCAAACTCCATTTAAGAAAGCAAAACCAAAAATATAAGAGTTGTTATAAGAACTGGATTACTGCTAAAGTGTTTTTAATTCTTGTTAAAGCCTGGAAGCTGTTTTGTCTTGAATACTGTTAAGGAGCCTTTAGAAAGAAGGGAATATCTATATGGCACAACACATTGTGGTGCAGAGAGGGCTGTGACACTTGATTACTCAGTAGCAATATATCTGCCTTAGCGTGGCACCTTGCCAGGAGCAACTGTCCAGCTATATTTGCATAGCCCAAGTTTCCATGTACTGCTGACCAGACTATCTACTAGAACCTGCAAGTGGGCAACCCTGAAAGTGAACCATAGTATTCAACTAGACAGAATATCTCTTTGTACCACAGTAATTGAGGTTACCCCAAGGAGCCACCTGGCGTGTTTCGTTTCAGACAGTATGATGCAGACCAAAAAGTCTGGCTGCAAACTCATCTATTCAGCTTACCTCACCTTTTGAGTGCTGAAATAATTAATTGTTCAAAAACTATTTGTTGGTGCTTACGATTTACACTCAACAAAAAGTTTTAGAAGTAAATAGATCTAGGTACAGAGTGTATGTTTATTTTATCATCTTAACTAGATTCGGTGAAGTGTTGCACCCCTGAGATCCCCAGCAGTCAGCAGTGATGCTGCTCATGCGGTATTAGAGACCTCAAATCTGTCAGGTTTGTTGGTTTTGTTTTTTTTTTTTCCCAGATAGACCTCTGACACTGAGTCATCTTGTTTTATTACAAGTCTACACAAGTTTAGTCTGTGGCAAAACTGTGGAGAAAAACACTAAAAGTTTCAAAACAGATTATGATCAGCTGAAATATGAAAGAGATCTACAGAATAATCTATATTAGAGGCTGAAAAAAAGAGGAAACTGTAGGATCAAATACTAGAATTCTCTTTATTATTGTGTAGCTCGTTTTCCTTTAACCTGCTTCTTGATTAACATTACTAGGCAATGTATTTTATTGTAGAACATTCCCTCATGCAAACAGCCTGAGAAAAATGTGGTGCCAGCTACATGCATTGATGTCCTTCCTACAAACTTCTCCTCCCCTAGAAAATTCAACTCTTTGCAAAGGCCAGTGCAATCAGAAATTGACATCTGTGCTTCTCACCCATAGCCCTAGAATGATTAGAAAAATTTAACTGAAACTTGTTTATTATAGCTGAGCAATGAATAGTAAAAGCTGTTCTCCATCTAGTTCATTTTATATTGAAGATGAATGTAGAAGAACTGAGACTAAGTTACTCAACTGTTCTTATTTTATGTACATTACAAGAACAGTGGAACTATTTTCCCCTCTATGTTTGGAAGCAAGGATGAAAGATGAGTGTTACAGGGCATTCCTCTAAGTGATCAATTTCGACTCCTTGAAGAACAAGAGTATCAGTGCTCTTGTAAATGTTCTAGAGGTATACATCAAAAGTATTGCAAGCCATCTATACTTCCGTTTTGTTTCTATTTGTTTCCAACTCCAAAGCTTTATTTTTGCTTCACTTCTGGAATGTAACCTTAGAGCTCCTTAGAAGAAAAAATTTGCATCTCCCTTTTAGATCTCGTGTTTCTATCCCAACTGGGAGACCCAACAGATGTAGAATTTTACTTTTTAATGCATTCTCTAATGACTCATTTTTAAAGTGACTGGAACACTATCTCTAATTATAGCCGCAATATGTTCCTCAGTGAATTTCACATCCTGTCTAAGCATCACATTATGTTCTTCAAATAATTATAGCCTTTCTTCCATCCTTTTTGTTTTTATTTCACGCCAGTCAAAACTTAAATTCAGTCTTTAACTTCATTACATAAAGCTTCTCTCCCATACTAGATGTTCTTTGGATGTTTAAAAGTAGTTGCTGTTTAAGACCACCTTATACATATTTCAATACATTGACTCTTCCCCTGGTGGATATATGATCAGTCTGAAGTTCAGTCTGAACTTCCAAAACCAATGGTTCAAACTTGGTTCTGAAGGCTATCCTCACAAGGAATCTAATTTATGTGCATCTCTATGAAAAAGTGTATTTCAAAAACAAACAGGTATAAACAAATCCATTGTATTCCTTTGTCATGAAGACCCTTTTCTCTCTTAGAGGATTGAGTCAAGACACAGATCACTGTCAATAGTTAAAGACGTTCTAATAAATAAGCTGTTATTAATAGCAGATAACTGTTCACACAATGCATTCGTTTGCTTGGTCCCTCCTACACAGATTCACACATACTCTCAGTTACCCTGTTGGAGCAACAGTTGGGAGGCTAACCCCAGCTATTTATTCACAAGTAGCACATCATATGGATGCATCACTGACTTTTAGGTCACAAAGTCCCTCAAGGGATTTTTTTTGCTTCAACAGATAACTAATCCTGTCAACTTCGCCTGCATATAGGCTGTCATTGATGCTAATATGTGCCAGTGGCCTTGCATATTTTCAGCTGACTGTGTCCTAGGTGTATCAGTTCTTGTGGATCCAACACAACCACTAGTCTCCAGAGTTGATGGATTCTTGGGAGCCTCTCACATGTTATCTCTCAGCATATAACTTTCTTCTCTTTGGCCTTCTGTTTCCTGGCAGATGTTTCTCTTTTCAAATACATAGGTACTAATAAAAGATATTGACAAGAACTGGTACAGAGAGGACTTTCACCACATATTCTTCTTAAGATGATCTCAGAGATACTAGGCTTGCTACATTCTATTTTGGTATATTACTTCACTGTGATAGGAGTGCATCTAAATACTCATTTAAAATGAACTAGCACTGAAAGTGTGGAAACATTTAAGTGGGCATATTTAGTTTGCAGATGATACATTGATTCTCTCCAAAGCACTATGTTCCTTCCACCATACTTCAAAGAACTGAAATTTTATCTTCAATTTTTCCCAATTTATCATTTCCTGTTTTTTCTTTAAGTAGGGGAGTTGAGTGGATACAGAAAGCCCTAATTATTACATCGCTGGAATTTCTCTCACTTCCTAACCACAAGGAAAACAGTCAAGAGAAGCATCTTCTCTTGATAGAGCTGTCTTAGGGGTGGAACTAGATGAGCTTTAAAGGTCCCTTCCAACCCAAACTATTCTATAATTCTGTGACCTTCCTTGATTGCACACTTAAGCATTCACTAAATCAGAAAAATAAATTGCAGGAGAATAAATCAATTCTCCACCTTCTTCAGAGAAGGGCAACAGTGCATCTTGGCTGCAGTATGGCCAGATTTATTTTAAGTTGTTCTATAACAGAGTTTTCATGAGCTGCACTTGTTGGTCACTATCACAAAAGTTGCCTATTTGTCACACACTCTCTTCCAGCCAAAACTACAGAAGAATAGCTATAGCTCTGCAACACTAGTGAGTAATTGAACAAGCTTGGCCAGACGAAATAGAACAAGAAAGCAAAATGTTCAGTAACACAGTCAGTCAGTCAGTCCTGGACTGACACTTGCCCTAATGCAGATCACTCAGTACAGACACTCCCCCCTCCCAATTTTTAGAGGAAGAAGTCATTGTGCTCTGGAGGCAGATCATCACCCTATATGTACTCAGAGAGAGTATCCTGGATACTGTATTTAAGATTATTAAATATTGTTTTAACTCAGCAGTCTGCACCTCAAAATACCAATTTAACTATCAATCTCAGATATCCTAAGTTTCTTCCAATTGTAAATTTTCATTCTTTTTCATTTCAGTTCAGATGTATTCAGGGAATACAAAAATATGTTGCTATACTTCTGAAGTCAGTTACACATATTTTAATGCCACTACTTCAGGGCAAGAGCAATATGATCGAGACTAGATTTCAGTCTAGACTGAACCAATTCAGCCACAAAATAAGTGCATTCTTCCTGTAAGTATAAAAAAAAAAAAAAAAAAAGCCAGCTAGTCTCAGGTATATGTACTTGTCCCTGACTTGGCTGACTGAGCTGCTGATCTTCCAGTTCCTTGGTTGCTATTTATCCAGAGTGTTATGTCTATCTTTGTTTGTCCGTACGATAACATGTCAGATGCAAGTTTCTGGAAAGGTGTCATGCTGATTTAGTGCAACCATAATGCATCCTCTTACTAGACATCCTTTAATAAGAGATAGTTAAAAGCTGTCCAATAAAAGTGAAAATTTATTCTTGAGTTGTAAATTCACAATGAAAAAGTAAGAGTGGAATCAATTAAGAGAGCTAACAGTTTAAAAGGACTTATCCAGTTCATCAGAGGAAACTTTACAGTGCTCATAAAGATGGCACAAAAAAGTTTCAGTCTGGATGTCATTGCCAGCATGAAAATATTTTCATTGACAAGAGAAGCATGCAGCAACTAGGTCTCATGACAGCTGCCATCCCCTGTTGGCAACAGTAAGGGAGGTGGAAGGGAAGAGATTTTTGAAGAGAGGAGTTAGTATGGTCAAATAAAGCTTCAGCTGCAGAACTCAGGACATTTTGAATATACAGCAAAGTGCATCACAGATCCCCAGATTGCACTCATTAAACAGGCCCTGCAGAGAACACATACTGGCACAGCCATACTTATTGTAAGCCTGAAGTTGCCATCTCTGTGCTGTGATGCTCTATACCAGGAGGATGTACTTAGAATTAGCTCAGGAATCTCTTCCGTTGAATCTGGTATTTTTTGTTTATTTAAGTCAAGATAAAGGCTGGTTTTCTGAATGACAGGGATTCAGGCCTCATGTCTAAGTTCTACACTAATAGTACATTTTGGCTCAGAGTTTGGGTTAGGAAAATACTCAACTATGAAGAAAATGTGTATTTTCAATATTAAGTTCCCAAGAGGTGTTTCAGAAAAGGCGAGAAATGTTCTGTTGTGGTTTTTTTTTTTTATGTAAAATTTAAAGAAATAAAACTGTTTCCAGTTACAGACTGGATTTAAATGTTAGCACTCCACAGCTGTGCATAGCCAGTTCAGCTTTTGTGCATTTTCTCTAAGAATCTATATAATTAGTCACACCTTTTGTTTAGTATTATTAAAGGAGACTGGATGGCTTCAGTAATGGCAACAGATACAAACTGAGGCTGCAACATCATTTGGTAGTTAAAAAAAAAAAAAAAGGAATTGAGATACACTGGCATCTGTGAGAAATGGTTTTGACTTAAATATACATAAGAAGATTGTGGCTAGTTAAGCTCCAGACTGGCAGAATGGACAAGATTTTAACAGCTAGGAGATTCGTCACACTTTCAAACGTTTGCAATCCATAATACTGGAAAGGCAAATTGAAAACCTGTAACAGGTACAGGGCTATCATTTCTAAGTGGGTCTTTTCACTCCAGAGTAGATGAACGTGTCTATACTGCCACTTCCTGCAGAGACTGTGACTAGCACAGCATACAGGGCTAAAGCATCAGTGTGTTTAAATTTTATGCATACATATTTTTATATATAAACATATATTTAAAAAGAACACTACTACAGTTCTTTAGTCATCCTAAGCATGTATATAATGAGAGATGCAGTACTAACAATTTAAAAAAGGGCTTTTAAAACCCTCTTTTGCCCATTCATACAACCAATTAGGTTTCTTCATTGTTCTGCTTAGGTTTTGTTGTTGTTATTTTTTCCTTTTTTTTTTTTTTTTGGACAGAATGGATCATTCAGATTGAAAATAGTGCACAAAAATAATGTGTTGTTCACTGGAACAGAGATTTGCATCAGATAAATACCTTGAGTAAGCTTGAAAATAGAAATGTAGAAGACAAATAGAAATTATCTTTGAATGACTATAAGTTATTTATTTCCACAAGATGAAAAGAACAGTGACAAGAAGGAAACAGGACTTCCAATAAGGAAGTCAGGAGGGAAAGTGGTGGAATCACAGAAATGAAGATAGGTGATGGCAGTCACTTGCAGCTACTAAAAAGGAACAATGGACTGAGTTTTAAAAGCATATAAACAATACTTTTTTTTAGTACAGTAATAAAAGCATTGGAATTAGAGTAATAATCCTGTTTAATTAATTCCATTTAGATTAGATATTCCTAAACTAGTCATCGTACTCTTTGATTCCAAGCCAAACCCACCATTTCTTGAAGAACTACAAACAGCTGAAGCAATCCAACTAGGCAGAATTGCTTGGAAAAAGAAAGAATTTTAGAGCAAGCTGTACTACACAAAGAAATACGACTTATATCTGGTCATATATATCATTCTTAACCATTCTTAGGCATTAAATAGGAGCTTATTGTGAGAAGTATTTTCTTTTATATTTAATTTGGCTTTTTTTAAAATCATAACCCCCAAGTTCCTACCAGGTCTATTCAACAGTCTGGTACTTCCTCTGTTATGCTTCCTTCTTTATACCTAAGTGATTCAGGACCAGTCACGCAAAGCACTAAGCACTTTTATTATGCACAGATTTTTGGTGGAATTAAAGCATCTGTTAAATGCCCAGCAACTTTTAACATATCGTAGCCATAAAAATTCAATCAGGAAAGAGAAAGGCCTTGGATGCTACTTGATACTTCAAAAAATATCAGTAATTAAAGCTGTGAAATAAAAGACCCAGAAGTCGGTAATACTGCTATGAGATACTGGGAAGAAGAATAAGTAAGAAGCAGCAAACAAGGCAGAAAATGTAAAAAAATTTTCCTTACTACTTATCTTTAGGATTCTCTCCAAAGACTCACATGATAATCTATAACTGCATTTGACATCTCATTTCCCTTGCAGGGTTCTTGTTGCCATTATGGGTGGGGTTTTTTTGCGTGTGTGCACATTCATATGTCTGTGTGTGAACTACTGGAAGATGCATAAGAGGGCACAATAGATACTGAAGCCATAAAAATAATGTAACTTGTTAAATAAAAATCAGATTCTTTTCAAGCTCTTATTTCTATTTCCTTTTGGAAATGTCTACAAGAAAAACGTGATATGCATAATGAAAGGGTAGAAGCACTTTCAAGTTGATTATGATAGACAAAATATCCAATACAAGATGTAGTTTTGCCTTCTAAATACCCACCGTGGACTATGATTGCAAGTTAAAAAAAAAAAAAAAGGCATTATTTCATGTACACACCCTAGCAGACACTGGAGCTATTCAGTGCATAGGAGATTTTTGCAGAGAGCTAACTTTTTCAATAGGTAATTGATTTGAATATAAAAGAAATCTTATTGTATAGGACCAAACTGAAGAAAAATAGTGGAAGACAAAAATAAACCCATGTGTCAAAATGATGCAACAGCATGATCTTGGAAGGGAATCTGCAGTACTTAAGTCTCTTCATACCAGCCAATTTGACAGAATTGCAGAAGACATACAGATGATATCAAGCAATGATTGTGCCACTAAACAAAGATTGGAAAATACAGAGTCAGAAGGAGCTCAGTTTGAGATGGCAATGTTGAAAGAGAAAAACGAGATACTTAAGAACAGAAGATAAACAGGACAGAAAATGGAATAACCTATCAAAATGATTATTCAATAATGGCAATTATACTTTCAGTAAGATGAGACCACGCCACTAAATTAGGATCAGAGCAGCAGCTAATATATTCCAAACTGTGTGCTGCCCAAGTAGCTGAGTTATTTGATACATTTCTCTGCAATGGCAATTAGAGTTACTGTAGCTTACAGCATAATTAGAAAAGCTTGAGATCACAAGCTTATAGACAACCAGGTCACAAACCTTAAGTTTCAGTATGTAGAACCCACACATCGTAGATGCTGTAAGTCAGAACTGCTCTGAAGGAAATATAGTGCCATGTAAGTTAATGAAAGTATATTGTTTTACAGCCAGTTGACTGCTGTCCAAGGGAGGACAAAGCTCAAAAATAAACAGAGCCATGGGCTGTGTACCCCTCTGCCACCAACATGTCAAACAAACTGCTATACCCATGTGCTAAATGGAAGACTGCTGCCTCTTTTAGCCCACCTGTAAATCTGACCTTGTTGCCAGCTATTGTTTTGAGACAGACTTGTTAAAATGCAGACATTTCAACATATAAGGTACCAGACTAGACTGTTTTGTACAGCAGGCATTTCCTTCTTTTAGGGATTCTGTCTCAGAGTAATGGCTTCTGTCACTTTACTTACTGAGAGCTATAGAGTGTATTTCAGTTGATTTAGTTCATTCCCATTCTTGCTAACTCAGAAACATGTTTAGGTTATGTTTGATCAGATATGGTTCATAGAATTAAAAAGAAAAAAAAAAAGGAGGAGGAGTAAAAATACCATTAACACATCTAGAAGCATGATGTCTCTAAAACCACTTGAACTGAATGAAAATTGCACAATCACAGCAAAATTCAATATGGCAGCTTTTGAATCTGAAAGCCAAATATAACAGTTAATTTACTAAGAGTATTTTATTGTAACAGAATTTTTTCTTATAACAGATTTGGTCAGAAATTTTCTGGTAGTTTTTCATCTGGAAAAAACCATTAAATTTGAGAAAAAAAAAAAATTATAAAAACCAAGCCTTCTTATGAGAACATATGGATTTTAGAAGAGAGGCCAACCAGAAAGGATCTACAGCACCAGAGAGGAATTTTCACAGAAACCAGAGATGTATATATTTGTCATAAAAAAAACAATCTAATGGCTTTCATAACTGCCTTCATAACTAGAAACACCACCCACCAGAAATCACACCCTGCACACCTTCCAACCACCCTGGCAAATTCTCTGAATGTTTTTAGTAGTTATCTCTCACTCTCCTTCAGGACATTATTAGTATTTAGTCAATCTTAGTCCTGTTCCCTGTTCCTGCCTCATCCCACTTCTTAAAATGAGAAAAAAAAACACACTAAATTATGATTTGTGTTGATCAGGAATCGCAAAATACCTACATTTTTTATCACAGTTATGAATTCCGTGTCTTGTTTTAAGTTATTTATAACTTTCTGTCTTCTGAAAGTTTTTGAGATAAGCAATAAATCAGAGGGATGTTGAACAGCGAGACCTATACATAGTTGCATCTGAATTACAAGAATATCCACCTGGTTCTGTCTTTCTGATTGCAAGTACTCACCAGTTTCTGCCCTGCTCAATGACTAAGTTATGTGAATGGACCAATACTATTTTCAGCTATTTATATTGGTAGATGAGTTGTGGAAACAGGGCACGTGATTATATTGCAGCTAACGATCCATGATAATAAAAATGTGTCATCGTAAAATTACATTAACGCTTCTTTGAATGGATTAGCTTCGTATTACTATCTAAAACAAACTTCATGCAAATAAAGGCAAACCCACATGCTTTTATGTATTTTATTAGAAACACTATACAGCACTATCCAACAATGATTAGAATCTGCTATTGAAAATCCCTGGGTAAACCCAGAAAATTACAAGTTCAATAATGTGTACACTGATGTCCTATTTATACTTGGTTCCCTCAGGTCTCTGCTTTTAGACCTCAAACATCAAAAAACTATCCACTTGATCTGATGTTTAAAAATACTCATTTATATGAGGTCACCTTTCCGAAAAGTATTTTTCTTTCTTACACCACATACTTTCACAAACCAACAAAAAATCCTGAAGTTAACACCAAGTTCATACAAGTCAAAGAACAATGCTTTAACAATATTGTGGAGAAACTAATCCCCATCTTTATGCCTTTTACAGTCTTCTAACTTGGCTTTATAAAACCAAAAGTAACAATACTGTCATTCACAGAAATTGTGATCTTAGAACTTTTCCTGTATCTTTTCCCCTAGAATTTGTTGAAATGTCATTTAGTAACTTATTTCATAAAGGTGATTATCTTAAACCAGTCACTTTAAGCCAGAAAGAAAAAAGATTTGAACAGTCTTGGGCCTTCACTCACCCCAGATATTTCTTGTTTAATTATTTTGAATTGTCTATGTAATGAAAATAAGTAGTGACACTTACCGGCATTCACTAGCAACTTCCTTTCTTTTAGGAAACAAAAAAAAAGGACTTATTTGCAGAAAATGAAAGTGCAACAAACACGTCCTGTTTTGTAAGTCCTGTTGCAGGAATATTTACAGAAAGGTCAGTGCCAGAACAGCTACTTCTAATTAAAATAAATATTTGTGACACTGGAAATTGATTCTGAAGACCTTGACTCTGTTCCCATACCTAGGCAGCAAATTCAAAACGGCTGGGCGGGGGTATCACTTCATTTAGCACTTTACACTTCAGGTGTGTCTTTTAGAAGGAGAGTGTGCGTGTGTGTGCTCACCCATGCAAGGTGCTTTCAGATTTCTTCAGTACTCATGAAATCCAGACATGTGTGTGTGAACCTTGATTACTTAAGGTTTTAACTTTGACAGGTTAAAATACCTTGGTATCTGCTTCAGTTCCCAATTCCATTTTATACCTCTCTGCTTTCTAAAGATGTACTTAAATACCTGGAATAACATTGAAAGGGAATATCACAGAGGTCTTACAATCAACTGCTAACAGCAAACAACATTTTTCTGTGCCATAAAATCTAAGTTATCTGACAGACATTGGGGCTTGCCATGCAAATCACTGCAGATAGTACCTTCAGTTTTGGCAGTCTGCAGCCTTGAGACAGTGCACTGTTGTTTCTAAAGAAAAACAAATCACTGGATTAGGCTGGGTGACACTAACCAGCATCCATAAGAAATTTTGTTCTGCATGCTATTAGTCCAAGTTTTGTTGATTTTGTTTCTCTGCCATTTCTCTGTATCCAAATATGAATCCTCATCCCACTGTATAGTCAAATGCTATAACTAGACATCTCTATTAGAAGTTGGGGGGGTTTAGACTGTAGATTTATGACAAATAACATGGAACTAACTCATTAATAACACTTATTTTAATTCTAGGTATCTCATGTCATAGGAGCTGGTAGGATGTTTATCTTGTGACGCCACTTCATCTTGTTAGGCTACTGTTTAGCCCAGGAAGGAGAGAATAATTTCATCTCCAACTCTTGCTGTATTGAAGTGTTTTTGTAAAATTGTTTACTATTTATTAAACTCTGCAATGAACCCTGAGAAATAGAAGTCATTTTCCCATTTAGCAAATGAAGGATGTAGAGTATAATCTTTGTTCCCGTTATTGAACACACAACTATGCACCTGTCCCATGGAAATCAATAAATGTTCTTTATAAGTAAAAGTTAACCTGGCTGAGAAAGGTCCATATTGCATTTTAACATTTTGAAATCTGGAAACAATAGCAGTGTTGGTGAAATAAAATACAGATTTTTATTTTTTATACAGTCCCTTTATACCATTCTATTTAAACCAGTTTCTCCTCTTGTTAAATTGTGACTAAACAAGGAATGTCAGTGTAGTTCATCTTTTCTGTAGATGGATAACTTTCGTCAGAGTATCTAGTCCTGTCCTGGTTTGGCCTAAACCAGGCCGATTTTCCTTTCAGTGATTTTTACTTTCAGCTAAGTCTCCTCTAACTAACTGCATGTTTTTGCAGACAGTGTCTGCTTCCAGGACTGATAACGCTCGAAGTTTGTAGTTATCACTGAGGCACCGGTAGGGATGTTGTGCAGAAAGGCTCTTGCTGTACTTATTCTTGAGAGAAACCAAGGTCACTGCTGAATTCCTCATTGCTTACGAGTGAAGAGCCGAAGGGGGGTCGCAGCTGCAGTGGGAAGCAGACAGGGCAGGTGACCCAAAATTGACCAACGAGGGTATTCCATCCCATACACGTCATTCTCGGTATAAAGTGGGGGGATCACGAGGGTCTCGCTCTCTTTCTGCTATGGCCGGTGTCCAGGGAGGACTCCGTCTGTTTTCCTGCTGCCCCCGATCCCGATCCGTGCGTTCCTGAATCCAGCTCTCGACCATCGCTAGGCCCAGGCTGGGCCTTCCCGGAGCCTGCCCTGCAGTGCCGGTGGTGACGTGGCTGACTTCAGGGGAGCTCAATCTTGGTTTTGTATATATATTTGTATATATTTGATTATTTTTATTATTATTATTATACTTTTTTTTCATTATTATAGTTTATTAAAACTGTTTTAATTTTCCAACCCAGAAGTCTCTCTCCCTTTTCCCTTTCCCTTTCCCTCTGGGGGGAGGGGGGGGGATAACAGAGGGCATCTGCCGCAGGTTTAATCGCCAGCCCAGCTTTAAACCGTGACAAGTCCCATCTAGTAGAACTTTTTCTCCCTGACTACACTTGAATAGGATGAAGTAGGGCAAGTTCAATACTATCCTCATCAAGTTCTAAAAAAAAACCAAAACAAAAAAACCGCAAACACAGCAACTACATTTTCAAACTGTGTTTTATATCTCAGTTGTGGAATATATATTGCAAGACTAAATTTGATTAAATACCTGTACTTTCTCTCTTGCAGCATCATATTTGGGATCTATATCTGCAAGGAGTAATCAATCTGAACTTTCATTTTTGGTGAAAACACCTGACTCCCAATAACCTACAGTACTTCACAATTTTCAATCAAAACTTCAGAGTAACAGTCATGATCTCACCCTGCTCCTCCTCTTGTTAACCACTACCTTTCTCCTACTCCCATGATATTTTTCTAAGTGGTTGCTGCTGTGACAGTTCTGCTAGAGCATTAGTTACTTTCCTCATAGGAAATCCCTAGGGTAACATCACATTACACTACCATTAACCCAATACCAGATTATCAGCTTTAAACCTCTTTCCAATTCCTCGCTTTTAGTGGATTGGTTTCTTTCCTTTTCCTACCATGTGGCACAAGTAACTTCTCTGCTTTTTGGGAAGGGTGCTACATATGAAGCTGGCAGATCAAAAAAAATGAAGCTAAGGTTGACTCTAAACACAGCTGACCCCTTCATCTCTCTCTGAACAAATGAAAAAGTATGAGTATTACAGTAAGTATACTAGTTCTTGGAATATAGATATTCAAGTACTTATTTTACAGTTCTATTCTCATTTGTTTTTCACTTCAGTCTAGAAATTATACACTTATTTGACTAAAATTTACACCAGATGAGAACACTTCAGATATGTTTGCAATCTTATGACAGATTAGAAAAATCCTTTAACTACCATGTTGTTAAGATGGATGACACAGTGACCAACACACTTGAGTAGTGTAAATGCAATGATGTTTTCTACAGTTCCTCTGCTTGAACAAAGGGTTTAATACAAAACTCTTTATGGTGACAGACATTTTTTAATTAACTGAAATCTATAAATAAATGGATTAAATTTTGCTTACAAGGAAAGAATATTAAAGTTACAGTTTAACACAGAGCTGAAGTTACAGAATTACAAACTTGTGCACCTTACAGCTCCTTCAGGTGATCAAATACTTAGAGAGGCTGTGAGAATTAAATATCTAAAGGATGTGTAAAGGACACGCACATAACCACCCTGAAGTCCTTACAGCGTTGCATAGCTCTGCCTTCTTCAGTATGTTCACCAGAAGTCAATTTCCTCAACTCAGATCCTCAGTCGACCTCAACAGGTCTTAAGTGTCAGAAAATTAGAAAACGTTGTCCTTATTTTCATCTCTGCACTTTCACCTTTTCTCTCACACTTCCCCTTTAAAACAACTGCTTAGTCCCTGTTCTCCCATGGGAAAAAAACACTATAACAAATTTAGCTATTTTAAGAGATTTCTCATAGTTGTAAGAGTTGCCACTCTTTTGTTTCCTCCTGGATTCTACCATGGTATTTCCCACTTCATACACCAATTTTTTGAGTTCCCTTTTTATGACAAAATTTACTAACTAATGAATGAGATATTCGTGGAAGATAGATCCAGTATCCTAAAGTTTTTTTAATTCATGAACAAAGAGCTTCATCAGTTGAACCATTTTCTTCTATGAAACATACTTCTTTGCCTGTAATTCCATGTTCAGAAATAACAGTTTAGACAATATGTTCTTTGTTTCATGTGGACATTACAGACTGTTTAAAACTATTATTTTCATTTAGAGTGAGCAACTTTCCTAATAGTTTGCTAATAAACCAACCTCCTGATCAAGAATTTGAGATGCTGTCTCACCTAACGGTAGATTAGATCACTGTGGATACAGTGATCTTGCATACATTACATAGTATATACTGGAGACAGAGTGGGAGACTGCATAATTTTGGTAGTACATCAATTAAAATGAGGGATTTCATCAGAACTTTCTGTAAACTGATAACTAGTTCTGATTTTGCAGATAAACTGCTACACAGACAGCGAGACCAGGGTCCCAAGTTACAGAAGCATCATATTGAAACAATAAAGCATATTCTGAGCTCACCACGTGGAAAGGTACATGCATAGATCTCCATGTACCCCAGTGCTTACTAAATGAAAAAGGACAAAATCAATAGCAAGAGCAATTGCATTTTCAGGTTTCAAAGTGCCACAAGTAATGCACAAGAAAAACCTATTGAAAGTAAAGCAACCAGCAGTGTCCATCCCACACAGAACTTTTGTTTTGCATTGGTGATTTATATTGATGTGGCTATGGCTCAGAGTAATGGACTAATCTTGAATACTGATGAAAACTACCAACTAATAACAAGAGCTAGATATATTATAATAATCTCCCTGTCTTCAAGAAACCTAACAGATAATTATGAATATTTGAGTGGGATAAGTACTTTAACAAGTAGTAATGACCTCATAATTCAGTGATGGAGAAAAGCCACTGATTCTTTTAATTACTGTTTTTCCTCACAATCTGTTCCTATTAGACTCAGGGAACCATGGAGAAACTCTTGTGAAGCCACTAGGGAAGTGATCATCCCCCTGTACTCAGCTGGGGTTGTTCAGCCTGGAGAAAAGGAGGCTCAAGGGAGACCTTATCACGCTCTACAACTACCCGAAAGGAGGTTGTAGCAAGGTGAGTGTCAGTCTCTTCTCCCAAGTAACAAATGACAGGATGAGAGGAAACAGCCTCAAGTTGCACCAGGGGAGGTTTAGATTGGATATCAGGAAAAATTTCTTCACAGAAAGGGTTATCAAGCATTGGAACAGGCTTCCCAGGGAAGCGGTGGAGTCACCGTCCCTGGAGGTATTTAAAAGATGTATATATGTGGCACTTAGGGACACAGTTTAGTGGTGGACTTGGCAGTGTTAGGTTAATGGTTGGACTTGATGATCTTAAAGGTCCTTTCCAACCAAAACTATTCTATGATCTAAGTTTTGATATATTGCATTTGCAACCATGACTTTGTCACTTGCAATGAATGGAAACATTATTGACACCTTATACTGTATTTCAGATTTCTGTTTTTCTCTTACAGGTTGCTCAGTACTTATACTGTCAGTATCACATAAGCAGTTACAATTTTTGACGAAAGACTATTTAGAAAGTAAAGTATTTAAATGCCATCCAAAAATTTCACAAAGAAATGAAGCAATTCATCACTCTAAGACAGATGTACCTTTCATTTCACGTGGACCTACAAGATGTGCTACTAGGTTGTTTGATTTTCCTTTAACTTTATACGCTGTAACATGTAGTTCTCTCCAAAAAAAGCAGGCACTAAAACTTTTTTTTTTTTTGCTAGTATAATGCTATAATCACTAGTGAGTGCTGGTTGAAAAATGTTAGGGTAGTCCAGTGAAACTTTCTTTAGATTATCCATCACAATGTTGGCCTTCAACATGTTCCTTTCTGTTTTTTATTTGTTCACCACTTAACTGTGAGACATCTTTGAGGAAGAGAGTAGATATTTTTTGGCTCTGGCAAATGCTTCTTCACAAACCTCATTTTCTATGCTGGCATTAATGCTTGCACTCTAAGTGCAAAATGAATAAAATCAGCAGTTAGGCTACAGATCAACTTCAGGCAAACACTACCCCACTATAGCTTAATGGCATCCTCACACCGCACTAATGTTTCTCACATTGGTTTAAACCCCCCACCCCCAAACACACCCTCAAGTATTTCATCTTTCTCATATATTCATTGCCCTTTTGATCCTCTGAATATCAAGAAAAATCATTCTTGAAAGGAGGGGCAGCATATTGCTACAATTTTATTTAAAATTCAGAATCAATGGTCCTTTACTAAAAATCATGTTCCATCCTCAGATTTGCTGTGGAGATCTTGCTCAAAGCTCCTTTTGATTACAGCAACAATTATGGACCTCATCACTGACTCCCTACAGCTCCGATTCCACCACTGCTTGAATAACCGAGGCTCAACTTTGTTCTTATATTGTCCTTACCTGTGACTTCCAAAAGCTGTAAGCCGCAGGCTGCAAGCAGTGTGGAATGCCAAAAGCAGAGAAGTGCTTCTACATGGTATGTGTTCACAGAAAATGGTACCCTGTTACACAAACATACTATTTTTAGCTAGGAGCTGGTTTGCTTAGTGTAGTGTAAGTAAATTGGGAATACATTTAAAGTGATCAAAATAAGATTCTCCCAACTTGCACTGATCTATGTTTTAGAAAATAATAATCTTATTTAAAACCAGAAATAGTGAGACTAATGAGATTCCTGTGTGACTATACTGGCAGTTCTACTGACACACATCCAGTTGTACAGGAAAAGAAAAAAATTGTCATTCTTAAGTAGCATTGTAGCAGTACTTTCTAGGAGAAAAGATGAAAGTCTAAGTGTATCACTTTAACTGTACTAGTAGAATTATTGTAAGTATAGTTCAGGATCAAATTAATTAAGATACTGCAAGCAAATAAAAGGAGACCTTAGGTAAATATGAGGTTGGAAGATATGAGATTGGTGGTATGAGATTATCACCATGAAGCTGATCAGACACTTCAGTAACAGACAATCTCTGTTAACAAGCTGAAGAACTTGAACATCAGAATGAGATTCACCAGGAGAGGAATATTTACTAAGCATGCAGAAAAACTGTCTAAGTAGTCTTGCAACCTTTTCCTTATAATAATGTTACTATGATGCAGCAATTGCAAGATGAATTTTTGAATTTAAACCAATATGTATATATGCCCAGGTTGTATTTTACATGTGGAAGATGTTTTAGGTCTGTAAGACAACATACACTTAAAACCACATGGCAGACAATGTCCTAGCATGAATGTGCAAGTAATTGTAGGACAAGGGCATTCATACTTAATCTAGTGTGATTGTCATAATACCACTAAACCACATTATATAACAGTTTCACGTATTTGAGGTGTGTTAAATAGAAAACGCTATAGGATAGCAAGTTTTTATACATAGAAATATTTCAAATTTTAATAAAAAACAAAAAAATCCGTCACATGAACAAAACGCATTCAAAGCCAAATTCAAGTTAAACAACATGCTGAAGAGCTTAGAATAGAGGGTGACATGATTTAAAAAATAAACAGAATAAGACCAACAATTTATCTATTTCTGATAGAGCCCCAAACTTACAAAGCAGACAAATCAGCTGTGTGATATAGTCAAAGCAGTCCTTACTTCTTTGAGACTTAATGTTGACTCTACTATAAACTTTCTGTTCAAGTATTTGTATGCTACAGATACTGTAATATTACTTCCCCCAGTCAGATTTTTCAGGTCAATAAGCAATAGGAGTAATCTTCTGGGAGTTTTCTTCCATTGGCTGTAAAATACAGATTTTTTTTTTCCTTTGTCGGTGTTTCAAGTTAGAATGAGAAAGCTCAACCCCATGTTTTCTTCAGTAATTTTATAAGCACACTTTTGCAAACTGTGAAGGAAAATGTCTCAAATCTTTATTATATAAAATTAGTCTGTTACAGTGTACAAACAAAATATGTAGAAAGTCCTTCATTTACTCTCTGAGGGGAATTTCAAATATGCCTTCTTGCTTTTGTGATTTACAAATGAAATACAACCAAGAAGTCCCTAGTGGTGGATATTATTTGTCATTCACAGTGACAAATGTTTGGGCTGTCATCACCCAGTGTAGTGACAAATAGGTTCCTGAAAATCTTTGAGACAACTGAAGTGCCAGAGAGCAATGTTGAATTTTTTGCAGTCAAGAAAAATCCATATGCTTGTCCCTGTTAAAGGCAGCTCACACCTGCAATTTAAAAAAAAAAAAAAGAGTAGTCTATAGCTGGGTCCTTCCCTCAGAAGTATAGTTTGACAATTTTAAGATACTCTTAACTTTCCTCTACTTTGTTTTTGCAGAACAGTTTTTTGACATCTTGTTTTATTGCAGATGGATACATCAAATACATACATCCATCTTCAAAACTTTTTAGGGCAGCTCCCTCCTTTTGGGATATGTCAGAGAACGAAAGCTTCCAGAATAGAAACAAAAGCAAACTGAAATTTCTGTTAGAACAATGAAATGTCTACAGAGCATCACAATGAAACTTGTAAGGAAAAGATTTTCCACAAAAATGGAGCTGTGTATCTTCTTGGGAAAAGGAAAAAGCATTGATGTATACACCCTAGTCAGAAAAATGTTTCTTCAATACCAGAAGCAGCTCCCCAGAAAAGTTTCAGAAACATCACTACTCCAGGAAAAATTGTTCTTTCAGCCACAAAAAAAATTGACTATTTCTACTTCAAAGACAAACTGAGCTTCTTTTGCTTCCTGACTTAAATTCTATTTCAAGAAAAACTATTAGATTCTGACTACTTCATATCCAACTGTAATACAATCTTAAGCCTCCTGTAAATATCTCTATTCTGTCAATAAGCAGTTAAAAAAAAGCAGTCACTTATCTGATACTTTCCAGTGTGATTTTCTAATAGATGAGAAGTATTCAGTTATTCAAAAATAAAAGACTGTTTAGTTATTAAGTGATTGAAACAATGGATAATTGCTTTCCTTTAAAGGACAAAGTTGCAGAATTGTGGTTTGCTTTGAACAACCTCCACAGGTCACCCCCAGGTATAGCCAAAGAGCACAGAATTGAATATACATACAAGCTTGCCTTCACCTAGAAGTTGCACCAGCTAATCTATCTTTACTTGTACTTACAATTTTAAATTTTAATATTTTGTATTAGTTTTACTCCAAATTACAACAGTTTGTCTCAGCACTTTGGTTTTAGCCAGGAAAGTTTGTTTCGAGACTTTGTTTAAAAGTCTGCTCAATTGTGCAATGTAATTACAGGGTCTTACAGCACAGCAGAATAGATGGGCTCAACAAGACGGAAATAACTCAAGACTATCCTGGAGATACAAAAAGAGAAGTCTGATAGTATTCTGAAGTCTAAAAAAAGTTTCGTTGGCATTCAGTTTTTGTTTAATCCGTAACTCACATTAGACTTACTTGCTGGCTTTTCACCCAGTTTAGAACCTCATTATCTCTAGGACACTATTTTGCCTCTGCCTGAACAACTGAAGCATGCCTATGTCAGGCAGGACATGGAATCGACAATAAGCTCTGCCACAGAGGCATCCTGAAATAATTAGAGAAAACTTCTCCATCACCTCCCCAATACCAAGGGCAGTATCTCAATTCCCAGCTTTGTCAGCACAGCAGACTCCACAAAAGAATCAGCTACCAGTGTCACAAGCGGGTAATGATGAAACAAGAGAAGCTGGTTTACTTTTCAGCCCCCCTACATGTAACACTGTAAGTAGCAGAGGCTTCTAAACAGGAGAAGCAAGACTGAGAGTCCCAGTCAAGAGGAATTATCATCCAGTTAGGAGCCAACCATTATTATTTACTATCACTAGACTCAATATATAAGAATAAATGACTAATTGCCTCAGCTTAGCCTCATTCTTCATTACTTGGCTTTCATTAGATATTAAACTTTCAGTAGACATCAAACTTGCCATAAAAATGTATGAGCAAACTGAGGTGTAAGAGGATTTCACAACACAGTGTCTTCAGGACTTTCTCGCATATTTTTGTTAGTCTATTCATCAGCATTCATCAACCCATTTATCTTTTTGTTAACACAGTGGGTTCCTCCCCCATTTTTTTCTTTCTGATGTTCAATAGTGCACTGGGTAGTACAACGACTACTCACTTTTAACTTCACTTTTAACTGCAGCTGCAGAGTTGGTGTTACTATACTGAATTTGTATACATATATGGCTATTGTGGTTACCCATTTACAGTAGTGCAGTTTAAATATTTGGACATCAAAAATGTTCTGCATTACCCACATTTTAAATATATTGCTTCGAAAATTATTAAGTCTGCCTCACACTGATTTTATTTCAATTTTTAAAGTGCAATAGAGGTTTCTATTTTGTTTTGTCTGCTTTCCCTGATTAGTCCCTAAACAAAGGATATTACCACATTGCATTTATTAAAAGCTTCCTGAAACACAGAACCTTGACTCATTTTTAAACTAACTTACACAAAACAGAGCAGAAAAGTGATTACCACAATGCAATTTAGAAATAGTCTATCAAGTTCCCTGCAAAAAATACAGGGGTTTTGTCACAATACATCATTTTAACTAAAGATTGACTTAAAAAAGGCTGATTCTCATACTGGCTACCTGCATAGGCCTGCGAAAATTGTTTATGTGACATACTTATTTCACCCACCTGGGAAGAAACCCTTTCCCATGACCACAAGACAGAAATAGTGAATATACTTTTAAAGATTACCTTAAAGCCAAATATCTCACATTTGTCATTTTACCAAGTTTTGAACTCTTCCTGGCTTTTAAACCCTTATTTGTGTATCCCATTATTCTGACCTGATTGTGATTGTCCCCTATGGGCACCTTTTTTTTCCCCCTTGCATTGCTGATGATTACAACAAGTACGTCCTTGTGTATTTTTTTTTTTCTTGGTTATTAAGGAAGCAAACATAAATAAATTCAAGGATCTATTTACATTTCTGACATCGTTCCACACATGCTTCTACTGGATTTATAGTTAACTTTATTCTTTAAAACCTCCATGGGGTGATGGCACGAGGTTATTTTTTCCAAGAATACTGTAAAACAGACTAATGGAATACACTAAACAAACTCTACTTTAACAGTGCCTCTTAATATCGTGTTTACTGGGGTTTGTTTGTTTAAGCCAGTTAAAGGGCCTTGAGGGATCCTTACAGAGCTCATAAGCACCAAATTCATGCTTTAACCTCTGTCCTCCACACTCACAGGGTTCCAATATATTTCAGCACTGTCAAACCCTACACAATGCATGAAAAAGTACTGCAATTTTGGCCATGATCGCAAGCTTATTAGCCAGTCTCCTTCTCTCCTCTGTTAGCAGGAGCCCAGAACAGTCTCCCTTCCTATGCGGGCACCTAGAATATCTATTGGAAAAGGCAAGTCAGGGACTACAAATGAGGAGACATACGGCAGAAAGGTTTAGCGACAGGAAGGATGTGAATGCTGGAAGTGGGACAGCAAGTGAACAGCAAAGCCCGTATCTGAATACATACATACATCTTGCACATATTTTAAAGTTGCGTTTTCAACCCATATCACCCCCTAACAAAACAGTGTTAGAAAAGTCTGTGTTTTGAAACCAAGTGATACATGTATGATTTTTACCCCATAACAGATTAAGACAGAGATTTAGAACTCTGGATTAATATCCTCTACTCCTTGAATAAAATAATCTGTTATTACCAGAAGATAAATGAAACCCTCCTTTCTAATTTAGAATAAGTGTGCATGGAAGTAAGAAAGAGGATTTTCTTAATGCATGATACACAAATATGGAAAAGTTATTCCTGTAAGATATGCTACAGTAAAAATAGTTAAATAGTTATATAACACTTTAATTTTTCTTAACAGAGACTCAGGAGGAGTCCAGACAATGAACTACTATTCTAAATTTATAAGGGAAGACTTGTTTAAGATGCTTTTAATACACCTATGTTTTATTTATTAGAAGTGGAAAGTCCTTAAGAGTTCATAATTACATAAAAATTAAATGACTGTTTTTGAAGCAATATGCCTTGGAAGTTCCATGAAGGTTTTTTGTTCGTTTGTGTTTTTTTAAAATCAAAACCACAAGCTGTAAGATAACGACCTAGTATATCAGTATGCTTTCTTTTTGAGCAGCTTATAACAATATAATTTGTTAAAAAAGACCACTACAGTTTAATAACACACACAAAAGTTTTAGAGCGGTGTGATATGGACAATCATCTGGATTTTTTGACTTTCAAAAAATATGGGTTGCCCTTTCTTCCTTAGAAAGATGAGGGATCTTCTGTGCCACCCCAACAGTAGATCTCATCACATTGTCCTAGCTCATAATCAGTTATTTTAGACTCAGCTACACCTGAGCTAATGAAAGCACGATCAGTTCAACCAAAATTCACTGTTACACTACATGTTTATTAAGCCCCAAGTCTGTTAAAGAAAAGTCTTCTGTTGGCCACACCAGGGCCAGAGCTCCTCTCAACCTGAATGAGAAATAAGCAGTGCTATATGCCATTAAAATTGACATGCACAATATTGCCAATATCTAGAGTCACTGCCATTTGCAAAATAAGATTGCAGGTGCCATCCCTTTCTTGCTCTCAAATGCTACTATGATACAACAGCAGGTAAGACACATGCAAGAGTCATAGAGCAATACTTAAAAGAACATTACAGAATCATAGAATCATTTTGATTAGAAAGGACCTTTAAGGTCATCAAGCCCAACCATTAACCTAACACTACCAAATCCACCACTAAACCATATCCCTAAGCACCACATCTACAAGTCTTTTAAATACTTCCAGGGATGGTGACTCCACCACTTCCCTGGGCAGCCTGTTCCAATGCCTGACAACTCTTTTGGTGAATAAATTTTTCCTGATATCTGATCTGCACCTCCCCTGGCACAACTTGATGCCATTTCCTCTCATTTTATCATTTGTTACCTTGGAGAAGAGACTAACACCTGCCTTGCTACAACCTCCTTTCAGGCAGTTGTAGAGAGCAATAAGGTCTCCCTTGAGCCTCCTTTTCTCTAGGCTAAACAACCCCAGTTTCCTCAGCCACTCCTCATAAGACTTGTGCTCTAGACCCTTGTCCTGGTTTCGCTGGGATGAAATGATAGAATCAATTTTCTGTTACATTTTGGTTTAGTTTGTGGCCAGCCATGGTATGATGATCAAAGGCCATTAGCAGCCAGATGCTAAAGCTATGAGAAAGTGAAAGCCAGGGCAGCTGACCCAGGCTGGCTCACAGGTGTATTCTGTAACATAAACATCATGTTCACTATAAACTGGAAAATTCGCTGAGAATATCTGGGGCTCTTTGCTCCGGTCTTCTCCTCCTTTCTCTCAATGTTTGCCATCCCTGGAGAGTTTCACCACTACTATGGGCTAAGTATAACTTTATGTCTTTTGTACTGGCATTAGTATGGATATTGGTTTTCTTATTTTATTAAATCTATTTAAATTTCAACCCATGAGTCTCCCTCCTTTCCCAATTCCCCTTCTCAGCTGGGTAGGGGTCTTGAGTGATAGAACAATTGGTTATTTTTTAGTCCTGGATGTGGACTAAATGGAAACAACCCTTCATCATCTTTGTTGCCCTTCTTTGGACTTGCTCCAGCACCTCAATGTCTTTCTTGTAGTGAGAGGCCCAAAACCGAACTCAGTATTCAAGGTGTGGCCTCACCAATGCTGAGTACAGGGGGACAATCACTTCCCTTGTCCTGCTGGCTGCGTTATTTCTGATACAAGCCAGGATGCTGTTGGCCTTCTTGGCCACCTGGGCACACTGCTGACTCATATTCAGCCAGCTGTTGATCAACACCCCCAGCTCCTTCTCCACCAGGCAGCTTTCCAGCCACTCTTCCCCAAGCCTGTAGCATTGCATTGGGTTGTTGTGACCCAAGTGCAGTACCTGACACTTGGCCTTGTTGAACCTCATACAGTTGGCCTCAGCCCATCCATCCAGCCTGTCAAGATCCCTCTGCAGAGCCTTCCTACCCTCAAGCAGATTAACACTCCTGCCCAACTTGGTGTTGTCTGCAAACTTACTGAGGGTGCACTCCGGGATGGAGTCATCCAGGGATGCACTCATCCAGATCATTGATAAAGATATTACAGAGAACAGGCTCCAACACTGAGCCCTGGGGAAAACCACTTGTGACTGGCCACCAACTGGATTTAACTCCATTCACCACAACTCTTTGGGCCTGGCCACCCAGCCAGTTTTTTATCCAGTGAATCGTTCACCTGTCCAAGCCACGAGCAGCCATTTTCTCCAGGAGAATGCTGTGGGTAAGGGTGTCAAAGCTTTACTAAAGTCTAGGTAGACAATATCCACAGCCTTTCCCTCATCCAGCAAGCGGATTTTCTTGTCATAGGAAGAGGTCACGATAGTCAGGCAGGACCTACCTTTCATAAACCCATGCTGACTGGGCCTGATCTCCTGGTTGTCCTGTACATGCCCCGTGATGGCACTCAAGATGATCTGCTCCATAAGAACAGAAGAAATCAGTCACAATGGTACTTTCCAGGTACTTGTCCTGCAAGGATTCCAGGGCTCCCTAAGGGCTTATTTCTCTTTCAACATCTGACTTGGCCTTCTAGTTTTCTTTACCCATAGATTTTCCTATTAGAATATGAATTGAATTAATCTGATGGGTCATTAATGATACCCATCTATTACAAGAGGGACCCTCAGGTATCACGGAGCTTGCACCTGATTACAGAAGCAGTAACATGCTGTGTTCATTTCTTCCTTCTAAGGACTGAAGGCACATATAGTTGCACACTCTTTTTGGACCAGACTTCGTGGCATTCACTGGTACCAGTTATCCATCATACTATCAGATAGTTTGAACCCACAAGTCATCCAACCTACAGCAGCAGAAGTTCAATTTCTCTGAGAAAGCCTTTTCTAAGGAACTTTATTACTCTGTTTCTCTCCATTCTTGCAGCAAGACCATTACCTTATAAGCTGACTAGGCCTTCTAAAGACAGCGATGCATTTATGTAGGCAGTCCTAAACTAACAAGAGTATAAAATTAGCTTGAATGTTACATCTCACACGCCTCATATGGAATAAGAAAAAGACACTATTTCATAGCCATGTTTTCACTGATACCTGATTTGAAACCTCCAACAAGGACCTGCAACATAAGGTGGCAACTGGTAGTCACCCAGCTTTTCACACGGTATGAATTATGCTGGCCCAAACCACAAGATAAAGATAACAGTGTACCTAGACTGACTGTTCAGCAGTACAAAAATTCAGCTCCTTTCTACACATGTTTTTGTGCAGTTCAGTTGATCCAGAAGGATGAAGAAAACAAAATTTAGGCTTATTCAGGCCTTTTGCTTACATGGAAAGGGGAACTTGGGACAGTCATATTTCTGTGCCACAGTCTTTTCCTGATATAAAAATCCTCTCTCAAAGTTCATAGTGACTTTAATTAGCCTTCTAACTTGTGAATGTTCAATGCAGCTGACTAGCAGGAGCTATTTTGGTTTAATATAGTAGCTCCCAAATAGTGGTATTTATCGTTAGGGGCATACAAAGAAGTTCTTTTTGGCAATAATACAGAGGACAAAGATTTGATATATAATTTACCTAAAGCTGATGAGCCAAAATATATACAGTTGGCTGTCTTTACTTAACATAATTTTGAATTTATGATTATGCAAGAACACCTTCATGTTGTTACAGTGGGCTTTATTTCTCAGCTTTATTTCATGCAGTCTAAGTTTACGTCACTGTAGCCATGTTGTTTTCAGGGAAACACCATAGATAGTCATATCCAAGACAAATTTTTGAGAATTTAGTACAATTGCATACTTGGCAACTATATACTCTGATGGCACATACAAGTGCCAAACCAACTAATATTTCAGAGGGGTACACTTACAACTACCTTACAACACTTTCAAACTCTCTACCTAATCCCTATTGAATTCCCTTTATTTTTTTCACAACAGATGATAGAATTAAAAGATGGAATTGCTGCCTGATGATGGACAGTAAAGTTAGACCCAAGACTTCTGTTGACTTGAAAAAGGGGTAAATATTGAATCCCACTTAGTCCAAGGGACATCAACTCCCATTCTCCAGCCTGGGAACATACCTTCCCTATAAGAGCAGTCTTTCTGTTTTCCTTATAAAAAGAACCTTCACTTACTCAATATGTTTCATTCATCTAAGAGGCATAAATGAAGTAAGAGTAAGAAGAGAGTAATGTTTTCATAGTTCCATTCTGCTCCTCTCAGGACTAGACTCAGGGCTCCCTGACACAATTAAAATTAAAATTAAATAAGGTTGGTTGAGTTAGCTTTGCTTTAATTTGTTCTCATTTGTAAAATTCTTCAAGAATTCTGCAGGAGTGGTTTTACATAAATGCTAATGACTGACTGATTGAGAAGACAGCATGGGTTAGGACAAAGCATGAAGTCAGGCTGGAGATGTACATATACAGTTCAGCTCCATATCTGACAAACAATCACGATTCTGCTAATTTAAAGGAAGCCCTGAAAGTTGTCACCAGTTATAGATCCATTCCAAAAAAATACAAAGATTTTAGAGGATCAGACAAAAAAGGATTTAAAATCTCCACAGGAGTAATAAATGTAAATTAGCTACTTTTCTGTTTTATAAGAAAAGCAGGTGAATCTATATACCAGCATGCACATATTTAACTTAGCCTACTTTTTTCCTCCCTCAAGAATACTCATTCAGCCAGACATCATTATTTACATTTGAATTTTGCCTCTTCTGAAAGCACACATCTTATTTCATAAAGAAAGTCAAAAATAATAGAAAAGTTGAAGTGCCTAGAACCTTAAAATATAAAGCTTATGCACAAACTATTAACAGAGCTCTTAATACCAGACCATTGGTATGTTACATTTATTACAGGAAAGGCATTCTAGGTATCAGTACTGCAGTGATGGAGAGCATAAAAAGACCAAAGTGTCTTTTAAACTTAATTGAACAGAAACTGAAATAACATTGGTTCCCTTAAGAAGCATTAGAGAGACTAAGCCAAGACAGCCATGATACGCAAGAGGTGGGCTTATTGTGATGCTTCAGTAGCATTTAAAAGAATAATTAACGAGAACAAAACCCCTAAAGTTTCTAATAAGACACAGTTGAACTACTGGTGAGTGAGGTACGTTTAGGTTATCTGAGTTGTCTCTAAGACTGTAGAATAACCCTCAGAGATACACCACATAGAACTCTCACACATATTTTCTTTGAATTAAACATGTCAAAAATGGGAATTTTATAAACACAGTCCTATGGGGATGGGAAAGCTAAAGATCACATACTAGGTTTTATTAGTATGTCATCTAATACCCCTTTTTCTATGATCTTTGGATCAGAAGACTGTTAGATTCCTAGGTGAACTCATATACACAGCACCGTTTTTCCCACCATACAGATATATAATTTTTAAACAGATATTATGTGCTAATAGACTGTAAATGGCTACAATAGACAAGAAAACTGGCAATCTGAAATTCTTTGATGGATTGTTGATGACTGCAGTTAAGCACTAGCTTTTCTTAACTACTTTTTTTTCACCATTTATCAATATTGTGTTAAATCTATTTCACGATGAAGTTACATGGTTGAACTAACATTGATTCAAAACTCCAATATTGGCTGTTAAGCAATATACTAGAGAATATCCCATCCTTCTTTTGCTAGAACAGCAAAATGCATGCAGTTTGGACAAGCCCTGGGGGAGGCAGGGGAAACCCTTACCAAAATAAATAGGCAGATTCTTTATTTTATTAGTCAATGTTCCATATGTCCACATATACTTAAATGTTTCCTTGCTTAGAAATGCTTAAATGTTTCCTTGCTTAGAAATGCTTAAAGCTTTCCTTGTTTAGAAATGGCACAATCTCTCACACATTCATTTTATTCAAATATGAACTCCATTTTAACATGAAAGCAAAATAAAAAAAAATCATCTTTTCAGGCAACAGCTCTATTTAGCTGCAGCACCACAGTATTTTACATGTTTTCTGTGGTTCACATAACACTGTCATACAACCAATGTCATTGCTTGACACTCCCGTAGAGGAAGTGGACAAACCTTTTTCTGTTTCTAAACCTGAGTCCTTTTTAATAATTTTATTTAAGACACTTCATGGAAAAAAGCCATATCACTGACTTAAACACAGCAATTTTTTTGGAGTGGTGTTATATAATAATAGAACTCTGAAAAAATAGTCATGACTTCAGTAGCTGTTTCATATAATTTATGTAGGTGTTCACTAATTGACAGAATGAGGAACTGGTAATTAATTTTTTAAAGATTGAACAGAGTGAAGGAAACTTAATGAAATAATTTAGGACTCATCACGGAAATGCTGTATCTCTCAACTAGGAGGCAGAAATAACGTACATAATTTCAAGGGGTTGCCTGATGCAATGTGTTTTATTAGCCATTGTTTGTTTCACTACCAGGTGACCACATTCTTGTTTTGGTTTAGAGTCATCAAAGTTCCTGCTGATTTAAAAGGCAGGAAATAAAATATAGACTAGATCGAGTAGCATGGAGGAACATCATATTCAGTGATATTCCAAACAAATTTAATGGAGCCCAAGAATGCCACGAGTGGACATGTGTAACACAAATGGTACCACCATAGGAGCATGAAGACAGCAGCTGTCTGCTGTAGAGACAAATTATTTTCATTGCATAGATTTGGCTAGGTTGCAATTTCTCAGTTCCTCTGAGTGGAGTTAAAAACAATAATTCTAACTAGCATTTAATCTTTGACACTTTCCTTTCGTCTCTCAAGGTTCACAACTTTTAAGTTCTCTGCTCGCATCTAAGCTGTCAGTGATATGTTTTAAAATGAGTAGCTTGAAGTGTTTGGCTACCTAGGGCCATAAACCCAGCAGGTCAGCAACAGACACTTGGGGGACTTTCTATGGCTTTTGCTGGAATTAAAACAAAACAATCAGGAGGAAAGCGTCATGGGTACGGTGATAACTTATTCGTTCTAATGCACATATACCCGCAGTTCACAGCAACCTCAATCTGCTTAAAAAATGGCTTCCTTGGGCTAGCCAATCTTTCTGTTAAATAGGTCGGCCTTCCCTGGAGCTAAGATCTGCCTCCTTCTGCATGGATTATTTTAACAGCACAGGCAGTATTTTGTGCTCTGACAATTTCCAAATAAAAATCAGTCCTACAAAGGCTGAGATTGTTTATTTTTCCTCAGGGCATTCTGTTGTTCCGATTAGGGACAGAGCAGAAGAAATGTTGGATGTTAAAACAGCAAAGTTGTTGTGAACCTGAGGTGTTATTTTTAGTTTAATTAACAATAGAGGAAGACACATAAATGAAAATAAATCATAGAACACTTAAGATATGGAGACAAGGATACACCATGTGACCTGCCAGGGAAGATCACTGTGATAAATATGTAGAGGTAGTAAGAAATACATCCTGCACAACTCCAGAGTAGAAAAATGGTGAAAAAAATAGTCTATTATTTATGATACTGCTAACCAACTTATTAACTGTGTAGCTCTATTCAAAAGGCACATTTTAAGATATTTCAAGCTTATAAATTACTAGCGAAGCCAAAGATACTCTGTTCACATTCCATAAAACTCCCCATCTTCCATAATTACAGAAACACCAAGATGAGTGAATGCATCAAACAAAATATATTCACATTTTATAGATATCTTTGTCATTAAGAATAATTATATGCAAGGCTTCAATATGTATACAGGAACTGATCGAATGCTTTCAAACACCTCATCTTTGCTAATCCCTAGCACTGTTTGTAATTGCCGTGACTAATCCCAGCTAGTCACTTGGGATTATTTCTGCTTCCTAACGGAGTGAATCCTGAGCATTCAAAGAATACTCTCAACTAAAATCCATATTAGCAAAATTGTTTAGCACCATAATTGACCCAGGCTCACAAACTCAGAGAAACTTGTTGTTTGACTTCAGAAATGAAGCTTTGGATCATATTAAGAGCTGTGCTTAAAAGCGTTATTTGAGGTGGGGGGAGGGAAGGGGCAGAGGGGAAAACACCACCGAAATAACAGTGGCTGTACCTTTTATGAGCCCACTCCACTGGACTCCAAGGCAATCCAAAATCGCAGAAACTAAACACCTTTTTGATATTATTACAGAAAAGTTCAGGTACAGAAGAAGGAGAAGGGGTGGAGAAGTTTTAGGCACAGAAGAACAAAGAGTGACCCTTAGCACATAGTTAAAGGTGGCTCTTTTCCTAGCAGAAAAATAGTAAAACCAGCCTGCAATTCAGTAACAAACTGGTTAAGAAGACCAACTTTATATTACACCTATTAGCAAAGGAACAACAACTAGAATATTTCCAGCCAGTTGTATGTAATAGTAAAACAAAGAGCTATAAAATGAGCTGGCATCTGTCACCTTAGGTGTTGTCAAGTGCTAGCTTGCTACCACAAAACAAAGCACTGTAGGTTTTTTGTGGTTTTAATAGACTTTCTTTTCCATTATTAGCTGCAACTAACTGACTGAAACCCTAAAACAATCTATCAGGCTAAGTAACAAAATAAAGATTAATAGACCAGCCTGTCCCTCTTCTCTTTTGCCTTAGCCATTTCTCCTAGCATTTCATAAATATTTATTTCTGGAAGGCTAAATCAATTTTAGTTATTCCTAGAAATAAAGGAATTCTCATCCATACCATAGAACTTCTCATAATGCTTTCACATTCCTAAAAAAAAAAAAGTAAAACAAGTAAGCTAGCAAATAAAACCCCCACAGAAACCACCAGCAACCCTACAAAAATGATTTGAAACCACAGCTATAACAACAAAAGAAGCTGCAGATGCTGCATATTCTGTTTAAGTCAGTTTACATCTGTAATTCCAGAGACACTACTACTACTGGAATTCTTTCTGGATCAAGAAAACAGTTTTATTGCCAAAATTCTGCTATTTCAAGCAGAGATATGCTTAAGGTCTATGTTTTTAGTTAAGGATTGTTCTGAAACTCTGGTTCCAGTAATAAGTCTTTTTATATATGTATATGAATTTCTGCAGATTTAATGAAGCTGAGAAAAATGGTTTTACACTTACAAAAAAAACCCCAAACCATAAATGAACTTCACTAATAGTAAATAAAGAACAATAGCTTGAAAATTTTTAAGAGAAACCCTGAAAGCTTCAACTTGGTCCAAAGTACTCGCTATTATTTGAGCAGGAAACAAGGGGAGAGAGACATACAGAGTGACTACTATGAGTCATCTTTACTGTGGTTCAGAGACTTTGCCATGCATCTGGCAAGCAAGGAAGAAAGGAATTTTATGAGGGTGGAACAAAAATACAATGCAATATGAAGCCAATAGATCATTTAATAGACTCATATTGTTAAATAATTGAAAACCACTTTGAACCTAGGAGTCCCCTTCGGTTTACTGCTAATATGCCACATTTTCACTGCAGAGGAGGAGCAGAGGGACAGCTGCATACAATACAGTAATGTCTTCATTCCTGATGTGTTACCACATCTCTTATATTTTCAGTATAGACAATTTGTATATACACATAACAATGGTTACAGACTGGTGTGGATAAATCCACAGCCCTTGCTGAGCCATACCAGGAAGGAGGACCCCTCTTGACCTCCAGACTAGCAAAGCAAAGAGCAAGGAGAGTGGGAGATGAAGCTGTCATCCTCATACACATCTTCACCAGAAAATGAGGGTGGTGGAAGTGAGACAAAAATGGCATGGGTGATAACCTCTCTCCATCATTATATGTTGCCAGATGCTTAGAAGGAATAAAACACAATTCTTAAAGAGAAAAATATATTTGAAATAACCTGCACAAATGAGAAGCTCCCAAGGATTCTTCCACACCTCAAAAAAATGTTCAGTTCTGTGTCTGTAGGTAGGAACAAGTACCTAGTATGTTTTTCAGTACAGAGTCATGAATCTGAAAGAGGATAGAACTGACCTACCAGACCTTTTTTCTGAGAAATGAAACAGGAAGATATTGCTACATTTCTTTAAGGAGACTGATTGATTTTACACCTGTTACATCCCGGGTCTAATATTGGTTGGTTTAGTTATTACAGTGACAGTGAACAGCACTTGATCAGAGTAGCTTTTAATATGTGGCAGGAAATGTATACAGTAAATCAAGCACTCCAGCTTGACAAAAGAACAAAACAAAACACAGAGAACAGTTGGGCACCTATGGTCTTTTTAGACAAATACACAAGAAAAAGAAATTTTTGAACGAAGAGAAATATTTAGAAAGAGGTCAAATGAATAAATCCATCCAGTACGAACCTGCTGAAAATTCTGTATTTAGGTTCAGCCTAAACATCTCGAAAGTTTAGATGAGTTTTGGTGAATGAAGATTATTCTCCTAATACTTTGTCATAGGTGGCTACCTGAGCAATGCTAACCCTATCTCTCCTAGGACACATCTCATGGTAAAATCTACTTGGCTACAAGAAGCTGTCTCAGTCTACCCACTTTGCTTACCTGACTCAACTGTCTTGCTAACCCACACGCTGCCAAAAGTTAGTGTGACCAGCATGACATTCTTGGGCTGCTTTTCCATCAGTTTCTTATTTGTTCCGACTATAAGTATCTTCAGCTGTGAAAGGACAGGAAAAGAGACTGAAAGATGTCTGAGAGAAGATTTAAAAAGCACCTGACAAAATTAATATATACTGTAAAAGGCTGAGGTCTCTCCAGCTAGATGAAAAATACCAGCCACAGTAGGAACAGCAAACACAACCAACAGCAGAAAGGCAGAGAGACTGTTGACCAGCAAGTATTTGAGGCAAGTCTATACATCCAGAGACTGATGAGATTATTTGTTTTTTGAAGACTGACATAGAAAGCATGTGTGCCCTGTTATTACACAAACATCAAAAAGGGCAGATGCAATTATTTTCAAAGCAAAATGATTTAGTCACACTTTTGCCAAGTACAACATCTGGCTCATTATCCTGCTTACTCCCCAAAACCGAACTGCACAAGTAATACATGCTTTCAAATGCACTGAGGAATTCAGATAAAATAAAAAATACCTAAGGCCTTACTACTTAGCCTTTAGAGGCAGCTTGGTTTCCTTATGACTCAGTGACAGAGGGCTCTCCTGCCACCTCCTGAAGCAGAGGAAGAGCACCTTCCCCCTGGTGTGGGTGCTGATAGATGCAGCTGGGAGGCTAAGCACTGCCTTCCAGCTGCGCTGCCTTGGGTCACTGGCCAGGTCCACAGCTGCAGTTTTAGATGGGGACAATCAAGAGATTTCCTATTAGTATTCAGCTTCTGAAGTTAGATCCAAGGTGGAAAGAAGCTGCAGTATTGTATGACACTGCAGATAATGCCCACAGAGCAGCTGGGGAGCAGGAGATGGATGCTGTTAGAGGTGGCAAAAGCTCTTTTAACCTCTCTCTACCACCTGGAGAGTTTTATAGAATAAAGAAACAACACAAACTTTAGGTGGGCAGCTTTTCAATGTTACAAGCATTAAAAAGCACCTATGTTTGCCTCAGGGTTTCCACAGTGTTTGGTTTTGCCTGGACCTGGCAAAACAGTCCAGTGAACTGTCCCATCAAAACACTTCAGCTAAAAGTGCTGAAAATTAATATCCTGGCTAAGTACTTCACTAGGTTCAAGTTTAGCGTAACTGTAAGTATTGCAAGTGATTAAAAAACACAGAGAATGAACAAAAAACAAATTTATATGATGATCTGTAGAGAGTTCTGTTTCATGAAAATGTAAATGTGCAATGCACAGATAAGATGATTAAAAATTGAAAAGACAGCTTGAGCATAAATATATACGGTAACTACACAGCAGTGATTGACAATAGTGGGTCTATTTTACAGAACGTTTAAATCAGCAAAAAGCCAAGATACAATATTTAAATGAAACTTTATCACAAAACGTATCTTGAAAGTTCTGTGGAAGAATAATATCAGCTAGGGTATACTTTAAAGATTGTAATTGGACTTTACCCCAGAAAAGGCTAAATAAATTGAGATATGTTTTATATCATTATGCATATTCTTTTGTGATAAAAATAGCTTTCTATTTCATAGTAGTCCAAAAAACTGTGCAACAAGGGAATAATAATAATAAAGGAAAAGAAGCAATCAAAATAAGAAAGGGAGAGACTTCTTGTATGTCTCTGCAAAAGAAGTAATAAATTACTTCTGTGAATAACTTCAAAGACTTGAATAAACTGCGTGCATCTCCCATGTTACTCTCGGAAAAAAATAAAAATTGTCTCAAACACTTGTAAAAGTATATAAGACAATTTTTCTTAATCTCAAACATAAAAGTGTGCGAACTACAATATTTACTGAACGCAGTTTTATCAGATATCCCTCTAAAAGAATTCTACAATAGCATAATATCAAAAGTCTATAGTCCATGAAATTTCTTCAGTAAACTGAAGATCCTCCCCAACATGTACATTCCTTCACACAGTGTTCAACAAGAAAAATTTCTTAACAGGTTTTCAAGGATTTTGAACAGGACAAGGTTCAATACCTGTAAAACAGATGTAATCCACCTTCCTCCATTTCAAAGATCAGTTACAAATAGGACCAATTTCACTACTGCATGACAGTGATACTCTGTGTTGCCAGTCAGCAAATTTTTTTTTATATATTGAACATACACAAGCAAGTGCAGAACTTAATCTCAGAAGTATTTAAAATCATGTTAGCTATGAGTTTTTTAACTTGAGCAGTTATAGCTCAAAAGGAAGACAAAAAAAAAGATATGTATATATATAACATTTTACAGACATATATTTGGATGTTTTATAAACATTTAGAAGTGTTTCATAAAGCACTTGGAAGTAAGTTTTATATGCAGACACGTATTAAGTGTCTTCCACATATTCTTTGCATGTTGTCTCTGGTTGAGAGAGGTAAAAGCTTTTTAACTTTTCTATGTTATTTTGTATTAAAGAGTTATTTCAGCACAGGAAACAGTCTTCTCAAAGGCCACTGAAACAGGATTTCCATATTCAATCTGGACTGAAAGCCACTTCTAAAACTGCTTCTGAGCAGATGATCAGTTCAAGCAGAAGGCAGCCTGCTATAAATTGTACTAGGATGAGACCAGAGCTGACATTTAAAGACTTGAAATGTTTATTAGGAACGGAGGTTGATTTTTTTTAATGTGGTCCAAAGGATCCAAGCTCAATATCAGTGCATCCCTAAGAGTAAGAAATCAAGCAAAGGGGGCAGGAGACCTGCATGGATGAGCAAGGAGCTTCTGGCAAACTCAAATGGAAGAAGGAACTTTATGAAATGTGGAAAAAGGGCAGGCCACTTGGGAGGAATATAGGAAGGTTGTCAGAATATGCAGGGATGCGATGAGGAAGGCTAAGGCCCACCTGGAATGAAATCTGACAAGGGACATCAAGGACAACAAGAAGGGCTTCTTCAAGTACATCAGCAGCAAAAGGAAGACTAGGGAAAATGTGGGCCTGCTGCTGAATGAGGAGGGTGCCCTGGTGATGGAGAATACAGAGAAGGAGGAGTTACCGAATGTCATCTTTGCCTCAGTCTTTACTGCTAAGGCTGGCCCTCGGGAACGAAGGTGACAGAGCACTGGAACAGGCTGCCCAGGGAAGTTGTGGAGTCTCCTTCTCTGGTGATATTCAAAACCCGATAGGACATGATCCTGTGCAATGTGCTCTAGGGAAACCTGTTTTGGCAGGGAGTTGGACTAGGTGGTCTTCACAGGTCCCTTCCAGCCCTTACCATTCAGTGATTCTGTGGTTCTGTGATCTGGGTCACCTGCAGGCAGGAGAGGGCAGGAAGGTACACAGGTCCATGTACACAGTCATGGGGAAAGGCATGGAGAGTGGTACCAGGGAGGCTGGCAGAACTACCAATTTTTGAGTTGTGGTACATTTTGATTCCAGCACTTTTCCTCCTCTTATTATGCTGGCAGTCTACAAAACTCACCTTTTGTCTTTGCTCATGTATGGTCTTAAGAATGTAAAATCAAATATATGCTTCGCAAGTGTTTCTAAAACTACAGGCATAACGGCATAACTCTGCTTTTCCATGTACCTTTCCTTTCTTTTCTCCTCTTTCCATTATTTTCTCCTCTTTCTTTTCTTTCTTTTCCTCAAAACATAAGCACAACAAACCAAAGCATTCATATAAATAGCACACACAAATGCACTTGAGCATTCATTACACTGCCTCTTATTTTCTCACCTCAATAGGTCATATGACAGTTATCTAGATGACAGCTTGTACTGTCTCATCTTTCTCTCCCCCTCCAATACATGTGCACCCATACATGAAGGAATGACATAGCTGCTGAATATTTGTTTTTCCACTGTATATCACTATAAATAAAAAGTTGTGCTAAATATATTGCTGAGTGCTATTCCCATAAGGACACATTTTTTACAGTTATCATGATCTTGAAGCTTTTGATGACGGCATGATAGTGAAATGGAGTGTTTCTCATGGGAAAGCCACAACTTTTCCTTTTTTTAAATGTCCATTTTTACAGGACATTCTATACACCATTAGGTTACTCAAGGGGTTAATAAACCTCAGAATCGCTTGTCTTGTCTACATTGAAGTGGCATAATGACTTCACTGCTGAGTTTTTTTCCTGTAAAGGGGGACATTAGAAAACACACAGGAGAGAAATGAATACATGCCCTAAGCCCCTAACCAGCACTTTTAATGCCTTTATAGTGTTCCTGAGAACATATTAGGAAAATAAAGAAGAATCTTCAATTTACTGACTTAAAATGATTTTTTGCCTTTTCTCTATTGATTTTAACACTGAATCTCAAGAACTTTAAATTGTATTTTACATGCAAGGCTTAAAAACTAATTTACCATATTCCTATCAGCCAACAGATAAAGTCTGCAGCACAGTGGTAGATAACAGTGTCCAAGGGCAATACCTATGCCCAAAGTTTTCCAAATGTATAACATCGAAGATACAATAGAGGAGGTGATATACATCAGGCTAGTTGTCCCTGGACCCTTTCCTTTCAGCTTCGGGCCAGCTATGTATCTAATGAATCTGAAATCCTGTCATCCCCTTGTGAGTGTCAAATACACTAACATATATGGATTGCTGCAGTCTCCTTTCTGTGCCAGTGCTGCAGTTATCTTAGTTCAGGGACTCTGAAAGAATCACAGAGGAGACAGATAACTATATTTAAGCCTTAGGAATTGCCATCTTTTTAGAGAGGTAGCTTCACTTTCCCATCAGAGATAAAAGGAACATGGCAACCTGTTCTGAGACAAGCAAAACTGCAAGGACCAGAAGGTAAAAGCTGGAATAGCACAAAAATTCTACAGAAATGTCTTATAAAAGCACAAAAGTATTGAGAGCATCAACAAATCCCTAAAGCTGGCAACTCTAGTTCAATGGAGCCATGCCAGCCCACTCCAACTGAGCATCAGGCCTACACTCTTTGCAAACAGAAATAAACATTTTATTAAATCAGACCTTCTCCTTGCTGTGCTGTTACACCTAAGAACTTTTTTCAGTAGGCAACACCCTGCTAATGCTGAACAAAGAGTTTTAGAGGCACACCACCTAAGTACTTTTTGCCTGAGAGGGTAACCGTCTTTCCCCAGGCTCTTGTCACTCCAAGCACTTGCTGCTGCTGCAGCACTCTCCTAAGGCTTTGTATTTCTCTACTTCCTGATGTATCATTTTTGTTTACCTCCATCATCAGCATATGCCTTAACTGTCTTCACAACGGTAAACAATCAAAGGGCTTGGGCTTTTTTAATAGCATTAAAACTAATGCTATTAAAATTAAATTAATTCCCATTTCCACCTTTGAATAGCAGCATGCCAGCAAATGGCTGAGGTTATGCATTTCAACTTTCAGGGTGGCCAGCCCCTTTCTGAAGTTTATTTTCTAGCCCATATGCAATCTGTCATGCTTTGATCCACTGGAAAAGTATGATAGCATGACGAGGTGCCTCTCTGCGTCTCAGCTGTAATTGCTTAGAATTTTGTTTAATCAGGAAATCTTCGCTATCTATCAGGCCAAAGTCAGGGCAGGATGCTGTACCGGTTGACAAGGGTCATCTGTTTCTCTCTGTCTGCTTGATATTAACACAGGAGACAGTCTCATATTACTAGATGTGCTGCATTGGCAGAGAGATGATAAAGCTTGCTATAGACTCTGGAATTCCCTTTGGGTTTCATGTAACAAGTTTGACAAAAGTGGTTCACCTTATTTTTAAATATTTTATAGCTGCATCAGAAGTGCCAGATGCTGTTTAGAAACTGGACTTACAGCTAACCACTCAATCAGCAAAAGAAAAGGAAATCGAAATGGCTTTTATTTAGCAGCTGCCAGTATAAAGTAAAACCCCCAAAGAAAACAGCTACGCACATGATATAATTTGGGTGTAGAGCCACCATTAAAGTGACATACTCAGAACATTTTCCATTCAATTTGAGAGGGCAGGTATTGTATTTTACGCACAGCAGACTTATTTTCTGGTCAAGACAGTTTTTTCTTTGTGTCAGTGGAATAGATGCTTGACCACCTGTTCTCAACATTGAAATGTTTCATTAAAGAAACATGCTCATTATCTATCATGCAGAAGATACTCCGTATCAGATGCAAACTTGGAAGATGAAGAGAGTGTAAAGAGACAGTAAAATAATTAGTGACGAAGTGAAGACAGTAAATGTAATACTGTTGGACTTTGCTAAACATTTTATATGATACTGCACAAAAAATTATTTGAAAAAAAAAAATCAAAATTAACTCAGATAAAAGCATTGTAACAAGAATGGAAATCTGGCTAAATTCTCCTAAAATGTGTAGTAATAAATGACAACCTCTTGATTGATCTGGAGGACAAATATTTTTGATGTTCTACGGGCTTTGATTGTTGCTTTCATGTATTGATAGATATTAGATATACCAAATAATTCAATCTTCTGTTCAGAAAGATCTTACATTGCAACATCAACATAAGCGGGAAAAATGACAAGAGGATGACTCTAAACATATGGTAAAAAGAAAGCCAAAATTTCAAAACCATCCATGTGAGGATTAGATGAACAATAACCGTAAATGCAGTTTTTTACATGATAGCATGGAGAGAATAATTTCACATAAGCTAGAGCTGGTAGAATAGTTATGGTACACCTATAGAATAGTCATAGCAGTGAGATGTGGCAAAAATGCATATGTGACTTTGATCCACTTTTTTAGCACCTTGGTTCCAAATTTAAAAAAAAAAAAAATGCTGAGTCATTAATTTCTGAACAAGATTTAACATACCAAAACCCAAATAGTACAGCAGAAGGAGGAAAGTAGGTAGCCATCTGCAGGAGCTTAGGCATCATAAAGCTCACAGAAAAGAATTATTATGACTAGTTGAAACAATTCTAAAAAAATAAAACCAGGGAAACATATAAGGAAAATCAGAAATGACATCATTTGCAATGAGACGCACTCCCTTGTCAAAAAAAAAGGCGATCAAAGCTTTTCACTAAGAACTTCATATTCAGGGTGAACAGATATGTACATCAAAACCACAGAAGCCAGTGGCGTTATTATAGGTATGCTGGGACTCAATCCAACAGGTAAGCAATATTGCAATATTGTTTTGGTAGCTACAGTTCAACTAGGGAGAACCAGGAAGAAACTCAGAGCATTTAAGAATCCACAGAAAATATAAAGAACAAACTGCAATAACTTCTGTAGTTTATTTCAAACTCCCAAAGAGCATATAACTTTTGAATAACAATCTAAAATATTTTTACAATACCAGCGATCTGAAATGGAGAAGTCCCTTCAAAAATATCAAAGTAGATGAACAAAAATTTGCTTTGACTGAGTCATAAAGTCTGGATCAAGTAGTGACCTACTCCACCATATTTTGAGGATCGGTTCTGGATATGTTCTTAGTTTTACTGACTGTCTTTCAGTGAGGCAAATAGCATCTGAAAATGTTAAAAATGCAATCATAACCTTAACTATACTTAGTTAAAGCTATAGCAATCACTCTAACCAGTAGAGTAGCCCAACTCTACTGATGTCCAAATTGATTAAATACCAATATATACATATATATATAAAGGACAATATATTATGATATATCCGGTGGCAAGGCCAAAATAGAAAGACTAAACCTGTGTTTAAAAAATTCACAAGCACATATGGCTTCTTATAGCAAGTATCGTAGAATCATAGAATCGTTTTGGTTGGAAAGAACCTTTAAGATAATTGAGTCCAACCATTAACTTAACACTACCAAGTCCACCACTAAACCATATCCCTAAGCACCACATCTACAAGTCTTTTAAATGCCTCCAGGGATGGTGACTTCACCACTTCCCTGGGCAGCCTGTTCCAATGCTTGATAACCCTATCCATGAAGAAATATTTCCTGATATCCAATCTAAACCTTCCCTGGCGCAACTTGAGGCCATTTCCTCTCATGTTATCACTTGTTACCTGGGAGAAGAGACTAACACCCTCCTCGCTACAACCTCCTTTCAGGTACTTGTAGACAGCAATAAGGTCTCCCCTCAGCCTCCTCTTCTCTAGACTAAACAACCCCAGTTCCCTCAGCTGCTCCTCATAAGATTTATTCTCCAGACCCTTCACCAGCTTTGTTGCCCTTCTTTGGATTTTCTCCAGCACCTCAATGTCTTTCTTGTATTGAGGGGCCCAAAACTGAACACAGTATTTGAGGTGCAACCTCACCCGTGCTGAGTACAGAGGGACAATCACTTCCCTTATCCTGCTGGCCACACTATTTCCGATACACGTTAGGATGCTGTTGGCCTTCTTGGGCACCTGGGCACACTGCCGGCTCATATTCAGCTGGCCATCGATCATTGATATGTATACTTTAGGTTATAATCACTGCCTAAAAGTCAACGCAATTACAGAATATACAGAGTGTAACTGAACACTGGAACAGGCTGCCCAGAGAGGTTGTGGAGTCTCCTTCTCTGGAAACATTCAAAACCCACCTGGACGCGTTCCTGTGTGACATGATCTAGGTAGTCCTGCTCCAGTAGGGGGATTGGACTAGATGATCTTTCGAGGTCCCTTCCAATCCCTAACATTCTGTGATTCTGTGATTCTGTAACATCTCTATCAAAAATAAGGTCAGAGTGAGACAAAAATCAAGACTGTATTCCTTGAATGTCGAGCTATAAAGTTAATTGCCAAATCATCAATATGACAAAAAAAGGCTAGAAATTATTCCCACTTTCTAATCTCTACACACAGCCAGGAAGAATGGGCTAGTTTCATTGAAATCCTATGATGATCCACCTTCCAAAAAGGATTCTTAAAGACAACATCTATCTGCAGAAGAGGTGTATATATATGCAGTTACAGACCAGACCTCATTCCCTAGCCTTGCAAGATGCAATCTAGTTTAATGGATGGTTAACATCCTACAAAGTTCATAGACCTTGCAAGTTCACAAGGATAGTTGAAAACTGTATGGTAGTCCCCAGAAACTATACATTCAGAGTGGGCATGAGCGAGACATAAAAGCATTTAGAAGGTGTTATCTTTCGAAGAAATAATGACTTTCATGAAATTCCCATCTTTTATTATCATTTTGGTGACTGTCTAGGGACATTAGGAGCCTAAACCTAAGCTAAGCCACTTCACCTTCTTTGAACATCTTATTGTACTGCCAGCCATACCACAGTCAACACAGTGCAAAGATAAAGTGCAAGCCTCAAAAGGATTTCTAAAAGTTACTAAAGTAGGGAAATCACAATTATTTTTTTTAACTATTCCTTCCTTTCCTGTTCATTCCCACTTGGCAGCTAGACCCATTTGTTCCTTCACTTGCACATAGACACGCTGGTGACTGCAGTGGGATGTTCACATGAGTATCTGAGGCCTTGATTTTGAACAAATTTTGTTTATTTCTTTTCAGTAAATGAAGAAAGGAGCTTTCTGTAACCTTTCCTCTCAAGAAGATAACCCAGTAGAGATCTAATGCCAGTATGCTAGGGCAACTTTGTAGTGCACATATTATTTAAGAAAAGAGATCAAAAGCTAATAACCTCTTTAGCTTGGCAAGAGCTTCCAAATGATTGCCTTCTAGACAATTTATCCTGAGAACTGCTGATACATTGCCCTGGTGGAGAAGAAACCAGCAGTTAGTCTTTGCAGCAAAGAAAGCCTTTTAAGCTCCTACTAGCGATCTTGTATAGAAGAAATGATTAAGGAAAAGCCACCTCCAGGCATGAAAAAAATATGCTCACAATAAACCAGATGGGATAAAATTAGAATCTGTTAGCAAGCTTGAAAAGTTCAATGCTAATGCTGTAATTGCAGCACAGAGGACTGCCATAGAAAGAATTAATACAGCTGCTCTGAATTAAAAATGGTCAAGGAGTATACCATTTGGAAATGGAAGGGTTTAAGAAAATCAGTTCCTTCGTAAGAGGAAACAAACTCTAGCATTTCACCTGATCTAATATGCAACTCATCCAATATATATCAGTATTAAACTAAAAAAATGAAGTGAGTCCAGAGAAGATTGAAACAGTGTCTCTGTCCCTGCTTTAACTTCTGCCTCGCAGCAGTTTCAGGAATAAATCCTACCTTTCAAACTACATGTCTCAAAGGCAAATCCAGTACTACGGCATGATTGTTGCGAGGGTTTAAAGTGTTAAATAACAGACTACACACACATTACACAGAGTGTGATGCAGTAGTCAAGTTTGCATAGACATTTGCAAAAAGGATTGCGAATATGATGACTAACAGTGCTTCCTGCATGTGCCTTGGCAGGAGTTGCACTCAGGACCCTTCTGATACAAAGCTTGATGCACTAACATTTGAATTTGCAATACTCAGTGGTTTCGCTCTGCAGGGCTCAATGCAACCATTCTCAGGACCCAGAATTTCAATCTGTGCACAGTGAATGTGCTCTACTCAAAAAGCAAATCAGCTGAAAAGAGAGATCTCCTCTGGATGTCTCACCAAAGCCAGACACTTTCAAGTATTGCAGTGATTCATGAGCAAAATGTCTTAAATTGACCTAAAATTGTTCTGAGATCTTGTGAGTTTGAGATACCTTTCTGTGAATTTAATCTAAGTTCAATTTGTAATACAATCTGCAACTAAGTCATTTTCCAGGTAACCACATTGCACATAAGTTGGTGGTGTTGTTTTTTCTTTTTTTTTTTCTCCCCAGGATGCTTTGTAGGGTTTGGTGTTTTTTTTTACTGTATAGCTTATTCAGACCTGAAAATAGTAATGTGACAGAAAGATATTTTGGCTGACATTATTACAAGTTGTAGTCTGCTTCCATTGATGGAATTTAATGGGGCATGACCTGGCCCTATGGTTCTAGTCTGTCAAAACAGAAATTACATACGTTATTTAGAAACAAAAGATCAGTTGTTAGGTGGTAGATTTTAAGGCTGAGAAAAAATTCTTTCAAACAGAAATAAACTATGAAACATCTCTATAGAGGAGGGTATTTTTCTCTTGAACTTGATGCAAGTATAGACATTATCCATCTATATTCCACTGAGACTATTTATTTTTTCATGTATCTGTCTAGCTTGGGAGTCACATATTTGTTTCAAAGTTAGTAGAAGAGGTAAAATGCAGCAGTCTCAGAGACACTACTCTTGGCTGAAGTTACAGATCTAAAAAAAAAACCCCAAAATAAAATCACACATGCTACTTACAGGATGGAGGTGACCTGAGTCTCATGCCTAAAGATACCTGCTTAATCTTTTGGAACATCCTGTGGAAAAGATCAATTTTCAATTGACAGGAACATTCACTGTTGCAAACCTCCCTGCTGGGATACAAAACTGAGGTCATTTATTAAAAGGAATATAATGAATGGCAAGGCTGATCCCTTTAGTTTTATGGATACATACCCAAAAAATCTATCTAATAAAGGCTGCAAATTAACAGTATGTTAAAGCAGGCTCGTTTTGTGTCTGTGGTTACTGACAAGTCACCAGATGCTCAAGATCAATAGATGTTTTGCATATTTTAATTATTCTTCTGGGTTTAGAACTTAATTACTCTTATGAACTTCAGGTAGTTTTGGCAGATATAGTTTACCTTGAAGCTGTGAGTTTTACTGTTGTTTCACCAGCTAAAACAAGGTGCCAGCATGCTGACATAGAGTCATGCTTTTACTTCCAGTGGCTCGTCTGAGTGCTGGAAGCTGATACCATAGAGATTCTAGTGTGTCTCCCGTACCACAAAGTTATGTTTAATTTGCTGGCAAATACAGGAAATCTGTTAAACAGAGAACATTATTTTATAACCCTACATTTATTTTCAGGAACAATACTCCCAGTCCTGTGGATACTGACAGGGCCTATAAAGAAAAGTTAGAGAAAACATTAAATGTAAAACAGATTAAACAAGAGTGGAAAAAAAACCTAATTTGCATCAACTGTACTTGAATTCAGGGAAGGATTATGTTGTGTGAAGAACAACAGAAATAAAGCAATCTGCTTTCCAGTTAAAGAAAGTGTTTAATTAATGGGTGCCAAATCAATCTGTCAAATTACAGGCCTCTCCTTGTAACCCGCTCCCTGGATGTGAATCATTCCTCAGGCTGCTGCTGGTGAGTTTGTCCTCCCAGGCAACACCTCCCCCCTCCCCAGCTTATGAGGCTGCCTGCTCCCTTTGCCTCTAAATGAAGCCTTTCTCTGCTCTACCTTCCCTGGCCTGGGTTCCCTGTCCTGCTTAAGAAATCCTGGTTCTGCTGTCTTCTACTCCTGCTCTTGTACGAGAAACACTAGTTTCACCTTGCTCCAGTTCTGCCTCCTCCAAATATTTTGTTGTCAAAGGAATGAAATATTAATTACCTCAGTAATGAGTTAACAAAAACTTGCTTTGTTCTTTTAAGATCTGATGCTGGACTAAGTCATATGGGAGCATATATGAAATACAGATTACAAGCAGCTAATGAGAAGCAGAAAATTTACTCCTTACAAAACTGTATACACAACAGTAAATCCAAATAAAACAGGCTGATTTGTTAAACAGCCACAACCACTAATATACAACATCAATCTTAAAAATTCTTTTCATAATTATTTTGCCCTATAAATTACTGGAAATAAGGATTTAGAACTGGGAGAAAAGATGCTAGAGGAAATAAATCAGATCAAAGATGGTAAGAAAGAAGTCATAAAAGTCATAGCAACTCAGGCTTAAAATACATTTCTATGTATCTGTGCAGTTTCAATAAATCTTTTAAAATGATTGATGGGGATGGACATTCTACCAACACATAAAATACTTAAAATTTATAAATCATTCAATCCAGAGTGTGAGCAGAACACGTGACATCTGCTTATCTGTTTTTTTTTTTCCTTATTCTCCTTAATTTCTCTAGAAATATAGCTACTTTAAGTCTTATTTATGCAATTTTGCATACTATGAACATTCATTTTACATTCCATCTTATTAGTTGTGCCTAATTCCTGCTGTGGCCAGCAGTCTCCTTCAGCTGAACCATGACATTAGGCTCTGTTTAGGTGGTTTAGTATTTCAGAGTACTTTTAGTCAGAAATTTTTGCTATTAATAAATGATACAGCCTTCTGTATGTCTAGAGTTTTTTGAAACATTCTCTTTACTCTAGGATTTGCTGTCATCATCATGCTGATAAAGAACTACGAATCAGATGTATTTTATCTTATTTTTTTCCTATACCCAATGCTAAAGACTCCCAATAGTTCAAACAAAAAGATTCTGCCTTCATCTCTCCTTTTTCCATCCCCCTGTGTCGGGTCAGTAATCACACTTGTAGCTGGCAAAAGCACGACTTTCACCTTGACTCCTTAGAGTTCAAGGTCCAGAAGAAGAAACAAACCTCTCGACTGCTGTATCTGTTGTCTGTCCTGCGACCCAGCTTGCCAGGCACATCCGACCAGCCACCTCCCTGTCACACACACGTCCTCGAGCCCTCACACCGGCCCCTGAACGTGCTGAAATGACATCGGAGTAGCAAAATGCAGGACAGGCGGTGGGACATGACATTTCATGTGCAAAGCTGGCTCAGCTCTCAAAGTGTCTGTTCAGCCACAACCTGTCCTGCCCATCACATATGGCGCACAGAGCCGCATGTGTTCTGCCAGGGGTTGCTTGCAGCTGCCTGCAGCACAGCCAGCCTCTCACAGCTACGGCACTGTGTCAGGAGCTGTATCCAGAGCATCCAGCACTCGGGGGCTGAGCAACCCAGCCTACGGTTACAGGTTACCGAAACTTCCAGCTGTCCTGTCCTACAACATTGCCTGAATGAAGAAAACTTTGAGAACAGGAACATTCGGGTTGCTATTGTGAAGAGGGAATGTCAGCAGTCTGACTGAAAAGGACACAGAGAGCCCTCTTCTTCCCTCTCAGCTTCCCCCCTTACCTCTATAAAAATTTTCCTTCTTGTTAAAACAGAGATTCATTTCAAGTTCATAATCTATTTTAAAGGCCTCCTCACCATCATCAGCTGTTCAGAGGCCTTGTGACAATGAACTCCACGGGGCCAGGGACAGAGTCAGATGAGCTCCCACACAGCTACGAAGGACATGATAATGGCCTCAGAGTTGGTGGCTCAGGATGTATGGCCCAGATGTGCAAATGCACTGAGACAGCTGAAGATCCATCCATTGGCTGGATGGTCACATTGGCTGGATGGTCGTACTGAAAGAGTTACGGTCAATGGCTCTATGTCCAAGTGGACACCAGTGATAAGTGGTGTTCCTCAGGGGTCGGGATTGGGACCAGTCCTGTTTAACATCTTTGTCAGCGACATGGACAGTGGGATTGAGTGCACCCTCAGCAAGTTTGCTGATGATACTAAGCTGTGTGGTGCAGTCAACACGCTGAAGGGAAGGGATGCCATCCAGAAGGACCTTGACAGGCTTGAGAGCTGGGCCCGTGTGAACTGCATGAAGTTCAACAAGGCCAAGTGCAAGGTCCTGCATGTGGGTCAAGGCAATTCCAAGCACAAATACAGGCTGGGCGGAGGATGGATTGAGGGCAGCCCTGAGGAGAAGGACTTGGGGGTGATGGTTAATGAGAAGCTCAACATGAGCCAGCAATGTATGCTTGCAGCCCAGAAGGCCAACCGTATCCTGGGCTGCATCAAAAGCAGTGTGGCCAGCAGGTCAAGGGAGGTGATTCTGCCCCTCTACTCTGCTCTCGTGAGACCCCACCTGGAGTACTGCGTCCAGCTCTGGGGGCCCCAAGATAAGGACATGGAGCTGTTGGAGTGAGTTCAGAGGAGGGTCATGAAGATGATCAGAGGGCTGGAGCACCTCTCCTATGAAGACAGGCTGAGAGAGTTGGGGCTCTTCAGCCTGGAGAAGAGAAGGCTCTGGGGAGACCTTCTAGCAGCCTTCCAGTACCGAAGGGGGCCTACAGGAAATCAGAAGAGGGACTTTTCACAAGGGCATGTAGTGATAGGACAAGGGGGAATGGTTTTTAAACTGAAAGAGGGTAGATTTAGATTAGATCTTAGGAAAAAATTCTTGACTGTGAGGGTGGTGAGACACTGGAACAGGTTGCCCAGGGAAGTTGTGGATGCCCCCTCCCTGGCAGTGTTTAAGGCCAAATTGGATGGGGCTTTGAGCAATGTGGTCTAGTGGAAGGTGTCCCTGCCTGTGGCTAGGGGGGTGGAACTAGATGATCTTTAAGGTCCCTTCCAATCCAAACCATTCTATGATTCTATGATAAGATACAGCTAGGCATGCCACGGGATTTACACAAATGCCTAAACAGACACCGGCTAGCTGCCACTGTCTTTAAAAATTAGTTGAATGTCTTGCCTGCTCATGTGCTTTTGTTAATCCTGCTATGTGCTTTTTTGCCTTTTTGGGCAGTTCAATATTTTTTTATTCTGGTCCCAGGTTATTATGTTACAAACCTGTACTTTGATATATATCACAAAGTAATTTACATTAAATATATACAGCTTTAGAGAGCAGGGTCATTTCTATATTTCTTGTTTTTAGTGGTGATTGCTAACGAATAGCTTCAGCATTCCTATAGCTGTACCATCTGATGACTGCAAAAACCCCTCAAAATATTAATTAACTGAGCCACACAACCCACCTGTGAACTAGATTTTTATCATTCATTGGCAGATGTGGAAACAAAGACACAGAAAGCTTGAATGCCTTATTGAAGAGCCCAGAGGAGGCCTGTTGCAGAGCTGGAAACCAAATAATTAGAACCCAGATATACCAACATTTGGTGCTGCACATTATTACTCTGCATTACATTTCAGGTCTTCCTTTCAAGTGTCAGACCCTGATCCTTTAGTAACTCGAAATTCTTCTACTACTATTCCTTCCTCAAAGCTCTTCCATTATCTTCTTTCTGTGGAAAATACCCTGCCTGTCATTCAGCCATGGGTGATACTTTTGACTCTGGATTCTCATGTTCTGCTGAAGACTTGCAGATAGTTCTTCACTGGGTGTCTAAGACACAGTTTTCCTATCTTGCCTTCACAGATAAATTGCTTGTCTAAAGTTTAATCATATATCAATAGCTGCAACCCTTTCCTTTTGGCCTTGACAAATGCAATCTCACACAATCAATATTCCTCCAGAAAACATTGCTGAAGAGATCATTTCCGTAAGCCCTTTGCTTTGTCTTTGTCATCTCTTCACTGGTTCCCCTTCATTTTATTTTACAAACATAAGCTCTTGTCTTCATTTTTTAAGTCCCTCATAGCCTTCTCCTGCATTACCTATATCGGTCATTCAGTATAAAAAGGTTTAAGTCCTACCACTGATGAGCCCCTATAAAGATGGCAGGATGGCAAAGAGACTGAGAGAAAAAAGATTGGGCTGTTCTCTTGAACAGAAGACTCTTTCACTCTGGGATCAGAAAAGTAGAGGGTTAACAAATAACTAGCAGGACAGAATCACAGACAACTGATATGAGCAAGAAATAAAGGAGTAGATTAGTATGAAGATTTCCGACTGTTGTCTAACAAGCTGTTAGCTAGTAACATTGTCCTCCAAATATAAATGATACTTGATTTTAAAGGTCCTACAGCTGAAGCAGATTTCAAGGCCACAAAACCCTCTTGCTTGCATGCTTGTTATCTGTCTATGAAGCTGACTATCTACTGTGAAGGAAATGTAAGAATTTATCATTGAGAAAAGGGAGAAGAGGAAGAAAATTTCTCTGCATCTTTACAACAAATCATGCATGAATTTAGTGAGAAATATTTCTGCTGAAAAGAAAAACTGCTTTACTGAATCCAGGAGAATTTTGGTACTTAACCTGATTTGAGGCTCTGGACATTCAAGTCACAGGCATCTATAAATTACAAAAAAATCAACTTATTTTGAAAGGCAAGTGAGACTATGCCAAAGATGATCGTCAAAAACAAGCCAAGGAACAATTTCCCCTTTTACTTCACTGTGACGTAAATGGAGCAAACAAGTCAAGACACATGCATTAAGTGGTTCTTTAAAAATAACACTAGAATACAAATATTTAGAAAACTGTCATAGAGTCTTCCAGGGATTTTTGGTAGTATGGATCTACATCAAGATAGCAGAGAAAAAAAATCACCATGACACACATGAATATAGCAGGAAGTGTTGTTCTATGAAACAAATTTCAGTCTATGAAATAATTCTGTTAAACAGTAATTTCATAAGGAAATGCAGTTAGGATCATTTAAAGTTTTTAGAAACATCTTTTATACAAACACTAGACGAAAAGTACTTAAATTTCAAACTGTTCTATATCTTGAAACAGGGGGAAATTATTTGGGTTGGCACTATTCGGTTGAATTTAGATAATTTAATGTAATTCAAAAGGCTGTCCCAGAGAAGAGTTACAAGAGACTACACAGAAAGGCCTTTCCAAAGTTGGAGATTCACCACACAAGCCAAATAAGAAATAGGATACCCAAGATAATATTCTTCTCTCCCTTCTTCATGCTAGATCAATTCACCAATTTCAATATACTTGTCACTTTAGGATGTTGTGAATCGTGGTGAAGCTGTGACAAAAACTGACATTTCAGATGAGTCAAGAATGGAGAATGGATACAGTGATGAAAACGTATTCACATCAAAGATGACAATGAGCAGCAGATACATTTTGACATCCTTGTCCTAGGTTCTAGTAAAGAAAAAAAAAATAAAGCACACAATGATAGTAGGATTTAGCTGGAAAATGAATGAGTCAATGAACCATCACTTTACACAAGGTGAGAAGGAATATTGGGCAAAAGGATATATTTTTAAAGGTTCAACTTAGGAAAAAGAAAAAAAAAAAGCTGCATTCAGTCAACAATTTTCCATAGATGATAATATACAGGTAAGATGCTTCTTCCCACTCATAATTGGAAAGGGTATGAAAAAGATACAACCTCCCAGCATGATCAACATAACAATGAATGATTTGCAATCAAGAATCAGTTGCACAATATCTACAACTATCATGAGCTTGCTCCAGTAGTACCTCTATAAGCAGCAGCCTGCTTGCACTCCTAAAATATAGTTGAGATCAGGGAGAAGATAGTGAGGCAGCACTGTTGAAGGCTGTTGAGGCAGCAGGTTTCCACTATGGGACAACCTTCACAGGTAGTTGTTATTCTAATGTTATTGCAATATTTTTTTCTCTGTATCCTTAAAATTATATTTATACCAGAAACCTCTGACTGGATTCATTAGGTATTCCTGGCAGACTTATAATGCTAGATAATGGACTGTAAATAAGGCAGAGCTCGTTGATTTTTCATCCTGCCCTTCTTCTCCTTGAATTGTTCTTTTAAGGTGTAATAACTCAATATCTGTGTTTACATTAACTGCAATTCAAAAGTCATTTAAACAGTCATTATAATGGCAGGGAATCTCCCTTCTTTCCTTGCCTCCCATCTTCTCTATGAAGGGCCAAACAAAACAGGGTTGGTAATCTGTAATCCACCTAGGAAATATGTTCTACTCGGGTAGGAGGGTTTGTGTAGGGGACTGAGTCTTTTTATTTTTAATCTTTTTACAGAACAGAAACCTTGTAAGTGTGGAAGTAGAAGTGGCCAGCAAAGGAAGCAAGCTATTAGTATTGGAGTACATGTGGCGGCAGCAGCATCTGTGAGGAGCAGAGATAAAAGAGGGAGAAATCAGCCACAAGCAGGAAAAACAGACCAGAGAAGTTTTGGATAGGAGGGTAGGAACCAACATGCGCAAGGTGATCAGCCTGGAAGAAGTTAAGGATGGAGTATGGAAGGAAGTGGGGATTGTATAGTAAGAATATTTGAGTTGACGTGATGGCAGTGACAGCAGAGCAGATGGGAGGGGTCTGAACAGGCTGGAAAGAGGCAGCGAATGAGGATGCAATCACCTCTGGGGAGAAGGAGAAGACAACCTCAAAGGTGGAAAAGCAGAGACTATAGAATAGATTCAGAAGAACTGAGGGGCCTTGGCTATTAGAAATTGGTATGAAGGAGACATAAGGTTATTCAAAATTGGAAGAACCGGGGCATTAGATTTGCCTTTTGCTGAAGTACTTCAAACTGGTGTGGTTAGAGAAACACAGAAACATGCATAAAATTCTTTCAGGAATAAAGCTTATATAGGCAGTCTTGATACAAAAGGTAAATACAAATGCCAGTAAACACTTGATAATAGGTACAATGCTTAGTTAAAGGCAACGTAATATGAGGGAAGAGTGATGGACAGTTATAATTCATGGAATAATATTTTAACACTGGCATTTTACCATCTCAGGCAGTGTTAAAAATTTTAATATCCTACCAGTATTTCTTATTTGGCAATTTAAGCAGTGAACACTGTTATTAACAGAGGCTTTTTATCACAAAACTAGGTCTATTAAGGCCCTCAGTGTTCTTGGTCATATTGGATCAGATCACTGCCAAAAATATAGTTTTAAAGTTGGGGCAGATTTTAATAAATTCAAGCCAACTTTTAAAGTTTTTGTATCAAAAGGTATTCATTATTAATAACTTTTGTGACATCCACATTTGCACTTTTGCTGAACCATTGAGCTAAATTTTATGACCATTTAACAGCAATAATTCATGTTTTTAAAGCCTTAGCATTTGATGTCAAAAAATCATGAAACTATCAGAGATGACAACTCTTGAACCAAGTACTTTATACAGCCTAATACTTTTTTTGAGCAGGAATAAATTATTTTGTTTTTAAAGACCCTGCTGTTAGTAAAACAAACAAGATCCAAAGCAAAAACAATGCCATGCCAGTTACCTGTCTGAGACATGTTGAAAAGACCTTGTGATCTGAAGTCTCACAAGTTAATGACAGGTGTAATTAATAGAAAACAATGCTAAAAGCAATCTATTACAGACCCTTTGGCAGACCTCCCTCATGTGGAGGATGACTAATGGGATTGAAGTCAAGGAGACATTTCTATCCTACTGTACTCATTGCAAGATGACTGCCACAGACCTACCTCTGGAGCTGTTCCAACTTGACCCACATGTAAAAATAGAATATTTTAATAATGTCATAGCAAGCTTTTCGGGTCCTTTTAAGAACAGTATCTCTCTTTTCACGAGGTGACTCTTTCTGAAGAACATCATCAAGCAGGCTCAGTTGTGAGACATTGTGTTCATTAATAGGTTCCACCTTGACTTCTGTAGAATATGAATCACTGACCTGTTCACAGGCAGGGAATTTTCTTTAAGTCAGATGGACAATTATTTTGCTTCACCAAATAAAAAGACTCTACTTTACACTGAAGAAACTAGAATAATGAAACTTCAGTTCCTAGTAGTTTGTAAGGAGATCTTGTATTATTAAAATAAAATACATGGAGAGCACTATATAATTTGTTGGCAGAAGCTGAAGAAAACTAATGTATAATTTATGCTACTTCAGAATTGGAAGTGGAAAGAGTTTTTTAGGTAAAATAGACTGAGTCAAAGTTCCTTCCTACAGAAGTTAAAGAAAATAAGTTTCTCTGGGAATAAGAAAATATAAAAGAATTGAAGAATGTGTTTAAGCATAAATCATTAAGCATTTTCATTTGGTCTAGGAAATATCTAAAAAAGTCTTCATGAAAGAGAGATCAGGAAAAATTTTGTCATAACACCACATGAGATGTATATTGGAAAACAGAATAAGTCTCAAATTTCCCTAGCAGCTAGTACATTATCTCTACAGAATAGCACGGGGAAAAAAGTGAGAGGAGAGGCTGACACCTTCAACACCAAGGAAACGCTTTTTACATATTTTGTATGTTTTGATTAGAGTTGATCAAAAGACAAAAAGTCTTTCAAGACTTTAAAATCTATTTTAATTTCATATTGGAACAAATATATATTTAAACAGAACTGGGACAAAATTCTATTTTTAAACATGGAGTGATACAGAGATGTTTCTCGCTTTCTTGGTAGCCAGGTGATTACCCAGTATGTGAGAAATTTCAATTAATCAGTCACTAGACCTTTAATACAGGCTCATCTGTTTCTTGAAATAGTAATTACAAACCACAACCACTGCTGGTTGCTGCAAACATTTGCTGTTTTGGGGATACATATTAATTACATATTATATGATGCATGTTAATTTAAGCAGTTAACTGTTATAATTTAGTCTTGCAGTTCATAGCTCTTCCTCCACTTTTTCTTTAAACTAAAATGGAGTATATGTCATTATATTAGTTTGTGTTTCAGGAGTTAAGGGAACTGGTCATAGGAAGGTAATTGAAAATAAGGAGTTCTAAAGGAAAAAGATTATGTATGAATTTTTCCTTTTTTATTTTTTACTACGCCCTGTACTGGTCACCCTGCACTAGTGGAGACACTTGAAAACCAGCTGTTTTTCTACCTGTTGTGTCCTTTTTCTATTTCTGTTTGTATGTAACACAGTGGGAACATAATTTTTCTTTTCTTTTTTTTTCTGTACAAGTAGCAGTAACTCAGTAGAACTCAAAAGATTAGCATTAAGAGCAGAAAATGATCAGTAAAGTACTTCAAAACTATTTGTAGGGAGAGGAAAGTTCTAGTTACAGCGCACAGTCTCTTAGACAACAAATTACTATATCATGTTAAGACTGAATGAAGTTTGAGATCACAGACAGTCTGCATTATCTGATTCTGCAGCCAAAGCAGAAATGAACCATGACCTACATGCAACATACATAAAACATTTTAGTTCCTTTACAGAGAAAATTAATTGGCCAATTTAAGTATAGTTAATTGAGACTTGGTGTCTAATTGATTTCAAGTGATACTATATAGGATGCAATAATCTTCTGGCTACTGCCTGGAGATCAAGATTTGTTGTATTTAAAGAGATTAAATAAAGAAAACTACAGAAAGGAAAATATTGTTTAATGTACAAGACGTAATCAGGAAGGAAAAGGTTAATCAATAAATCAGTAGTTCAGAGACTGATCTTCTAAACTGGTGAAGATCATTGAATATCCTTTGCTCTAATGTCAGTTGAGTATACACTATATCTCAAGAGAGATGCTCACAGCTGATACAAACACGTCAAAATATGTAAAAATAATTTGTGAGTATTTTGCAAAGAATAGCACATCTGGTTCTCACTCAGTGTGGTACTATTTATGTGTGAAAAATAAAATGCTCTTTTTAAACCAGGAATTTAAACTATTTTTTCAAGTTTCTTCAGAACTTAGAGATCATCTAACCTTCATAAGGATATGCCCCCTCAGTAAAATCATTCTCAAGTTTGCTGCCTCTGTTCACACTTTACCCTCCTTGGGTTTAGAATACTGAAAAATTATTAGATACTCAGGAAATGTCTAATTAAAGCACACAAATCCATGGAGATCTATGCTTTGGCTTCATTATGTAGAGACTCACTGCATATGTAAACACTATTAAAATTAGGACTTTTGTTTCTGTTTATTAGAAATAACATTAAATATGCAGTAAAACGTCTCAGACTTCTATATCCATGATGGAGGAAAATGAGGATCTTAAACTTTCCATTTTCACTGTCCATGTATCCATATTTGCACAAACACAATGTCTTTACAGCACAACAGGGAGATGGAAGATCATATACCCAAACACAGTCTGAGCCTAATTCTTAGATATTAAAAAATAAAGTTAAGCTGTAATATTAAGTCCTCCTTCTGTGACCTCTGTACTCTCATAGCATGCTGTTCCTGTGGGAAAAACACGAGTAGTGTGCATTGTAAATGAATTTTGCTGAAGTTTGAAGATGGACAGAGTTGGATGAAAGGAACTGTCTGTCTTAACAAAGACTACACAGTTTGTGGTGAATTAAAGACAGTTCTTCAGTAAGACCCTGGATTCCCCTTTGCTTGAAGTTTGCATCTTTTCCTCTCTCACTCCCAGGAGACCTCTGAATATATGCTAATTAAAACTGAATTTTCAGAGTACTATTTTACTTCCAAATATATCTTCTTTAAATGAAGTGGATCAAAGAATACACCTAACCTATTTCTGTTGCATCTTCATGGATGGAAAAAGGGTCTTTCTCTATTCTGATCAGGTAAGCAGCCTCCCAGCTCTATATAGAAACTATACTATGTGGAAACTATTGAAACAGTCTCATTTTCATTGATTTACTGTGGTGAGGATCTCCTTTGTTCTGTCTTCTTGGAGTTCCTCCAGAGGTTTCCATTATCCCTTTGAACCTCCAGTTCTGGAGAACAGACTGTCAGGGATCTATGTGAACATAGAACAGCATGAACTGTTTTAGCAACTTCCTCCTTTTTCTCCCACCCCCACAAAATTTTAAGTTAAAATAAAACAACAAGATTTCTCTCCAGCAGAGTTTGGGCTCTGTTTCCTTCCTAGTTTTATATCAAACTTACAGATCCTGCAGTGAAGAAGGTAAACAGAGAAGGTAAAGCAAACAGGTGCAGTGCCTACACCAGTCTAACAGTGCAAAGACATGAACCAAACCTGTGTAGCAGTGAAGACAGTTATCATTTTCCAACTTGTTACCCTAGTGATCAAGTAATAACATACTGCAGCTTGGTCCTGTGACTGGCAGTGAGAAAACAAGCTTCCCAGCTGCATGAGACACTGCTAAGGAGCTCTGCTATGCCACAGTACAGAGAGACTTCAGCCCTCTGGAAGTCTTGAATGCCATTTCAGATGAAAGAGAGATTTTGCTTTTGAAAGATTCTGTTTTCTTTTTCTTTTTGCATAAATGTACAGTTCTATCAAGCAAATTTGGCACACCTTGAAAGGAAGGGTATTAACAAGATAGCTGCCCTAAAGGGAAATACTTTTTTCACATAGAAGCAGCAGGTATCTCTAATAACCTGTTCTCTGTATACATTTGTAACATACAGGGCTCTCTTTATATCAGTGCAAGAGAAGTAGAGCAAGTTACCACTGTCTTACAAGTTGAATCATGTCATGTATGTCTAAAAGCATTTTAAAACCAATGAAACAACAGCAAAGAAAAATTCAGTTTGAAAAAAAATGGGAAAAATTTATGCATGTATAAAGTTGGTATGACTTTTGAGAACAATTCAATTTCCTCATGTTTACCTGAGTTCTGCTTCACCCTGTTAACTGTCCTTGAGTAGTTCACAATGCATGCTGAGCCTTTGAGCCTGCCTGGCTACCCACAGCTTTTCTCTTCCCTGACAGGCTGAACATAGTTGCAGCACCTGATACTGGAACCTATTGGGCACCGCACCTCTTACTGACACAATTCAGGACAGAGATAAGAGAAAATTAAGAATTTCTTAGGTTTCCTCTCTGATCCAAGGTATTTACAGAGAAGATAAATACAGAACATGAAGACATGATGCCTGTGGTGGAGGGGCAGTTAGGACTTTGTTGAACAGCTCTGCTGACTGTGGTTTACATCTCCTCATTTTCAGAAAGTTAATTTTTTTTTTACTGAATTAAGCTGTATCCCACATTATGAGGGAAAACAATGTTAAACAGGAAGAACAGAAAATAGAAACTGAACTTCCAGTCAGCTAGAGTAAATGACAGGTTTCTCTTTGTGTGGCTACTCATAGCAATATTTGGATGTAAGAAAAGGCATGGATGCTTGGAAGAATAAGTATTTGCCTCTATCTTAAGTCACAACGTCAACAACAAAGCTGAGGCATGTCTTGGCATTGACTCAATCATCTGAAATCTCTATAACTTGGTATAGTACTGGGAAAACAGATTTTACTACTAATGATTTTTCAGGATCCTCATCATTGTAGTTAGTTTGGCCCTATACCCAAGACAATAAAATAATCAATTGAGTCACTTCACAGAAAGTTGGACTCCAGTTCCTGTGAGATAAAAGTACTGAGCCAGTACACTCAAAGAAGCCCACACCTTGACAATACTCACGTACTGTGTATTTCCTAACAAATAAACTCACCAAGATCTTATCTTTGTTATCATTTCAGCACATTGTTCATGAGCAATTACTGATCTGAACACAGCATTTGCACTGATATAAGCCATTCTGCTGAACCACAGATTGTGGGAAATTCATGACATCCCTTCATCCAGGAAATTAAAGAAATTAACTGGGTATACCTCATGACAGCTCTTTATTTAATAACAACCAGTAACATTCAATGGAAATTCACATAAGTTGGGGTCCAGGCAGTCTTTATTTTCCAAAAAGCAGAACAAGTTTCTCACCTTTTCTTTTTCTTGGCTTACTCTTAAGCACTTTTATATCTCTAGCTATTCTCATCCTTCAGTTATTGGAAAATTAAGAACATAGCTGACAGTGGGAACAGCCTTGGGAGCAGTAGAAGGAGAAACATACATACTTGATGAGGAAGAACTGCTAAAATTATAAGCTTGGCTCGATTTGCCTATTTCTACCGTCTGCTAGAAAACAGAATGACTCTGACAATACTTCTCTCTTGCCTCTCTCCAGAGCAGAATGTGCATGTATGAGGCTAGCTGGGCAAAAAGAAGGTATCTCTGGACACAGATTTTTCTACAAATATTTAGCAGCTTAGACTGAGATGATAGATGTAGATCATAACTTTTGAATGAAAGAGGTCAGAATTCAAACACCAATAAAATTAAGAGTTACAGACTTGTCACTGACCATACAAAACCAGCACAGAGCTTGATCTCAGCTTGGTCAATGACAAATATGGATAAATACTTCAAGTAATTGTTTCAGAACATGAAAAACAGCTAGCATGGTCAATATTTTCAAACACTAGAAGTTAAAGTTAGGCAGCTACAGGTAACGGATCCATTTACTGTGTCATCTTGAGGCTCAGGAGAGCAAATTTTTTTTTCTTAAAACAAGGTATTGAGTACTTTAAAAATGTCCAGGAGACAAAATGAAAAAAAGTTATCTGCCTTCAAGAAAGGAACACCCTTTTATCACCCAAAAGTGATATGAAGACTCTACTGTGTAAGATGCACAGGAGGTTTTCATTAAATACTTTGCCATTTTCTATATTATGAGAAGTTGTAGAGTGTTAAGGACAAATAGTGTCCTGTCTCTGTGTAGTTCAGTTACGTCTTACAGTGCCTATCATTAGATATTTAGGTAGTTTTCCTGAACATCAAGAAGTTTGAAAGAAATCAGAAAATCTGTCCTCTTGACCTTTGTAACATTAGAAATAAAATCTCAGCTTTGCATTTATTTTTTAATGTTCCTGTTTATCTGTTCTGTTACTTCCATGCTCAAAGCAAAATTTTTATTTTTAGGGGTATAGTTTACGCTCCTTGTCACAGTGTGTTCTCAGTTTAATTTCTTCTGCCAACTTGCTACATACCTTGATGTCGTAAAGCAAGAGTACACTGTCCTAGTGGCCAGTAGCCTGCCTTGGTCCTTTCTATCTACATTTTCTTCCAAGACGACCTTTAACTAGATTAAAGTTTCATAGGGAAGTTAAAGATCAGACCTTAGGAACTAAATCAAAATTTTAAGAAACCAGGAGAAATCGCATGTCTAAGCTGTTTTGCAGAGGGGGTACCTGAGGGTGTACAAAAAGACATGGATCAAGTTTACCGATACCTTTCCCTTATTCATCCAATACTTTTGGAATGGTTCTTGAAATGAATGTGCTAGATTATGGGTAGAAATACACAGACTTTGCAAAATGAGGTGCAACAAATACACAATAAATTATGAGAAAAATAGATCTGGAAATCTAAATCTAATCTGGAAACATCTAAAATTAATCTGAAGCTTCAGAAATTGTTACTTTAATACTAGTAAAATAACAGATTTCTTAGCAGTTGCCTAGTAACCCTACCATATTAGAATCTAGGGACTATTATGTCATATTTCAGCTTTACAGTTTTAATGCATTTAATAAGATAGTCCAGTAATACATCACTGTGGATAAGGTATACACTAGGAAATTCTGCCATGGCAGTACATTTTTGTGCAAAAATATGCCATATTCTTTACTATGTATGTAATTGATTTAAAGTGATTAAATCCTTTCAAATATACTATATATGTCCACCACGAAATTTCTCTAGTATTTCCTAACTTCAGAAGGCATTTTTGAATGTGTCTTGAAACTCTGGTATCTATGAATGTACCCTCAAACTCTGATTACTATTAATGCTTATATTTATGGAATTCCATTTTAAAAGCCTGAGAAGACAGGGGAAAAAACTGACAGTCAAAGAGTTAAAAATTGAAAATGTTGGGGGGAGGGAGTGAAGGGGAACAGAGCAAAGAAGATTCTACATCTACCATGAAATTACCACAGAATTTACAGTTTAAAAATGTTCTACTGTATACTGGGAAAAATTATTTTGTACTTGAGGTTTTTCTTGCAGTTTTATCAAAGGTGGAAAACAATTGTTAGTGAAATACATGAAGCTGCTGGAGCAGTGATTGGGAAAATAATTTTCATCATAGAGTCTATACACTAGGGAAAATATGAAAAAGTACTTCAAAAATAGTTCATTGATTTATTTCTTTTTTAGGTATGGATGCAAAGGAAATATAAGAAACAACTACTTTAAAAAAAAAATCTGGTAAACAAGTTCCATTATAGAGCTCCAAGAGCTTATACTTTTGTCTGCATGGACTGGTGCAGATAGTTGTGCATTTATTTTGCTGCACTCCAAGCAATCTAGATATGAGCTACACGCTCTAGATTTATACTGCAAGACTCAAAGACTCTTCTACAGTGACTTTCAGTGTAATAGATGATATATTCCTTACCTTGACATATAAAACAATATGCATTTACCTGTATGAAGCAAGTCTATCATTGTCACCTCCATCCCACCATTTGTTTAATATATTAGGAGAAGAGAGGCACAATATTTTAGACACCCAGTTGAACCTCACACTGATCCCCACAGATCAGAAATACAAATACTTAGCCTGAGTCCATTGCCTGGCAGACATGACACGAAAGAAAGACCTCATAAAGTGACAGACTGGACAGAGAGAGGTAATCCACAGACATGATGGGGAAAGCAGGACAATCTGAAGGTGAAGGGAAGAGAAGGAAAACATTTTTCTGCAGCTTTTAACTATGCATCTAATATGAATATCATTTAGATTTACTGCTTTCTATGATCCTCAAATAACTATGTGACGTTAAATGCGTGCTCAAGTGTTTAGCTGCGTGGGACCCTGGAATGATTTGTGCTGCTTTGTGCTACAGAAAAAGGAAGGCACCAGACAGCCGGATCCAGTCCATAACTTACACTGACAGCAATCATCACTTGAGCAGGAAAAAGAAGTATCCATAACAACAGAAAGAAAAGTCCCACTTTAGAACCTGCTTTGTTTTTGAAGAGTTCACTATCTTTTCATCAAAAAGGCATCGGCAATGTAATCTGCTGTTTGCACAGGAAAAAAAGTATTAGCAAATGAAAGGTGTATATATACACGGAAACATCTCTGCTAAGAAGCTACTTGAAAAATAACCGTGCAATAATGTTAGAAAGAAACATCTGCTTCGTGCCGAGCAGAGTCTTAATAATACGAAAGGAGGTAACGTTAGAAAACAGATGTAAGGATTTCATATTTTGCCATGGTGTGTTTCTATATTTTGCTAGACTTCTACTAACCTTTCTCATTTTAAAAAAAAAAAAAAAAGCAATTTACATATAAATATTTTGAAAGAATCTGAGAGCAGTGATTAACTTTTCCAATGTTAACATAGTTGTAGCTGTTAGAATAGTAACATATTGTAACAATATTAAATTAAAAATCAACAGATTGTACTAAATGCATTTTAAATATTTTTAAATGCTGTAATACTTTATTAAAATATATTCATTAGTTATGAAATAATAAATATTGTTTTCTTCCTTTTAATAGTCAAAATCATTTCATCAACCGTAAATGCTCAGTATATTCTAATAATTATTTTAAAACTACATTCACTTCCCAGAGTACTTTTAAATCACAAAAATACTGGTTAATATGCAAATAAATAATGAAGGTACAGTAAAATTTGCTTATTTTATTGTGATTCATATTTAACTAATTCACTACTAACAGTAGTATGTTTAGAAAATAGTATCATGGTTGGTTAATGAAAACTCAGCATTAATTATAATTAGTTGGGAGTAGTAATAGATTAAAATAGAACATAAAAATAGTGTAAAAAAAGTCATCAGATGAACAAGATTTCACCTGAGCTTTGATGTAGGAATCTGGACTTTTAAAGTTGACACATGAACAAATGCACTGACAATACAGTTCCTTCCTCAACCGCATAGCACCTCTGTCTCTGCTAAGTCTCATTTGGACACTCTTATTCCAGTCTATTATAAAGAGAATTAAAACCTCTGTCACTGAGCAAATTTGGAGAAGCTGTTCGAAAGGCAACACATCTAACTGAAATCTATATCCCACACCTGGGAACGTCTAGTCTAGTCTCATTTAATTTTCAAGCCAGGACCATTGAGAACCAAACTGGGGACAGTTTGGTATCCCACCACCAGTGGAGGGAGGGGAAGAACCACCCTCACCACTCCACATTTCTGTGAAACACTCAGCACAGCACTGGGGAAGGAGAGAGAAACTGTTGTCCCTATTGAGAGAGGTGGCAAGTGTGCGGGGAACATACTAACCTTATTGAAGTCCTCCTCAGAGTCTTCCTAAAGGCTAACAATTACGGGAAACTGCCCTTTTAGCACATGAAATCCTCATCTGTGGGGTGTACAACAGGAAATAAACTCCTAGGTCCTGTTCAGCATTCAGTTTGTATGTAAACTGAGAAGATGTATCATGCCATCAAAGTGCAGGTGGTTTCTGAAGAAACTGCTTAAATAAAATCACTTGATGGATGAGGAATAACTACTTGAAGGTGAGATGCTGCAAGCGGAGACTATGTTAGTGGAGAAATTAAGGTGTTCAAATGGTGGACAAAAGGTACATGATTTTGCATGATGCTTCAACCAAATGTCACTTGCAAAAATTCTGAAGGGTTTCTCCTTTGTAATTTGGACCACTGTGAGCATATCATACTTTTCTCATCTGCTATGAAAGAATAGATGGAATCCTAAGGTCTCAGTTCTTGTATTTACTATGTTAATCATAGCCAGACCTCAGCATATCTAAACACTGCGTTAAAGGTTTTAATGTAGCTTATGTCTACCCACAAACATTCATTTTGTGGGACATAAAACTTATTGCATCCCCATCAGGCACAAAGTGCAGGTTCTTAGTCTTTCCTGACATAAACATAACACGAAAAATGAAAAAAAGAAACAAGAGTTATGAACAGCAAACCCTATTCAAAAATCCCTAGAAAGAGAGAAATACTGAACTACGCTTACAAGGACTAACCATCTCTTTGCTGAAAGGGGCTCAGATATCATTTCTCCCATAGCTAGCAGCACCTATGACCAACAGGACTCCATCAGTCTCTTAGGTATAGACTGCGCAGTCACATAAACACAGAAAATGAGTAACAGTGTCTGGCCCAGAGGGGTGACATCACTCCTACTGAAGTTGCCCAGATTCAATGGAAGAAGACAACACACCAGAAATGCATAGATGAAATGACAGAATTTAAAATAAGATAGGTTTCCCAATTGTTAAAGAGGACAGTAAAAGAAAAGCATCTCTGAGCTACAACCTCGTTTTACACTTTTTATCAAGTAATTTTATATCTTCAGAACTTTGATAACTTTATTACACTTTGTTGCATTTGGGCATTGGCAGGATTTCTATTATTTCTTAGCCCATAATGATGTGGGATTTTTTTCTGAACAATGCACAAATAAAAGTATTGTTGTAAAATGCCTCAGGAAACTAAAGTGATAGTCTGCCTGGAATATCAAAACCCACTTCACCAAATTTAAATAAATATTATTCTTAGTGCTCCTCGAATTCACCTAAAGTAAAGTATAATTATTAATTCAGTATTCAAAAGTATCTTAAACCACTATCTATGTTATACATGCGCTTTCACTCATTAAAATATTTTTTCTCACTTGAAAGGAATGTGAATATCAATACATTAGTAAAAGTTTTAACTAGCAGTTTACATTAGTTTCAAGCCATTCAAGCTAAAGGTTTTCAAACTCTATCATTTATAATTAACCATATTAAAAAACAAAAGTCTTAGTATCTGGTGATCACTCATTCTGTAAGATGATGAGACTGACAGGAACAGGGGCCTGCAGCAGTTTAAAGGCTATAAACAGGATCTACCTATTGTGGGAACTCATCTCCTGGGAGATACTGTTCGTTACAGAGCACTGATGAAACAGCCAAACCAAATATGTACGCATGGATGGTTGAGAACTCTTTTTTAGAGACACGATCAGCAAAAGCACTGAGACATTTGGGAGGGAAATACATTCATACTTCCCACAGAAAGACACTCCATGCATTGCCACCATCTTCATGTCTGTTTTCATATAAACTTCAAGAAATTCCGGGCCTTGAGATGAGTTGCCTGAAAATTGAACACAGGCCAGCCAAAGACATGCTTTTCAGCCTGCAGATCAGCAGGCACAATGGCTTGCATATACATTAATGAAAAAGTGCTTCCTTCTTTGCACAAGTGACCTCAAAATCTGAAGGAGTAACCCTCAAGTTGTACAGCAAAGCCACCTCTTCTTATCTTGCATATTTAAAGCCATATTGTTTTACCACTAAAAATCTTTTGTGATTTTCTAAACAACACAGAGATCTTATTTTGTGCATGAGCAATATTTTGTGCTAACAAAAACATTAACATTATTTCTCTTTTCTTTCTTTCACCCACAGGAATACCAAGTCCTTCAATATCCAGTTTTAAATCCTGAATTTCATGTAGCAACAAAATCACAGCTCAATGCAAGGTCACTGAGTCTAATCATCCCTAACCAAGAACGAAGGTTTGTTCTTTTCTTTTGGTTTTGATAGGTCAGAGCTAATTAATCGCTGTAACTCAAGCACATAACTATTTCACAATTATGTTAAAGGTAACAACAAAAGAATGAAGTATTCATTATCTTAGGGTCTTTGTGGATTTTCTTTATCCTTGCCAAAAATTAATAAAGCAGCTAGATCTGTTTTTCAAGTCTGTTAATAACATTACCACTCTTAATGCAAAAATCCCCTCTTGTTTCTTTACTCTCTAGCAAAATGCCTAAACGTATTTGTCTTGGGTTTCCATCAGTACCACAGCAAATGACACCTTCCCATGGAGTAAGCTTCAACACTCAGTAAACTTTGTTTATATAATTTGTGCTGCTGTTCTCAGCCTCACCCCTTTACAACCCTTGTGGGTTATTTTGGGTAACCCCACTTGACAGCTCTGGTAGATGCAGCTGTGCCAGCCCACCCTGAGATTGGTGCAAACTAAAAGTGGGAGTGCATGCCTGGTCAGCTGGCACTGGAAAGGGAATCAAAAGAGCGTATTGGAGGGCAGAGTGGAATCACAGATAATTTCCAGGGCAGTTGAAAAACCTGAGCAAACTATTCATATGGCACACCTGGGAAGAGTGGTAGAGAAAAGCCCAAACCACAGAAAAGAGTTTACATAAACAAAAGGATTAAGGCTTGCCACAGTTAAGGCTTCCCACTAAATGAAATAAGAAAGTTTTTAATTAAAAACTCTTTCTGATAGTCACCCACAATAAAGTCAGACAAGATAAAAAAAGATGTACTTTAAGACAGGGGTAATTCCCTTCAGATGGCCATAGCCACGCAACCTCAAAGAACTGCAGCAAGACTGGGCACCACTGTTTACAGCGTTGTGGGGTGATGCCTTTAACCTTCCCCTGCCAAACAGTGCATGGGCTGCATCCTTTAAACAAAATGAAGTAAATAGTACAGAAAGCAGTCAGACTTACGGTTGCAATGTAATTCAAACACCTCAAAAAATTGCTCTCTGACTTCTCTGGGGTACCAGCTCCCCATCTGAAATCGAATAAACGAACAAATAAATGAATGAGTGAATACATGAATACTCATCATTTATGGTGGGGAAATATAGCAAAATAGCTTAAACCGTTTTCCAGAGAAGCTTAAAATCATCCATTCTCTCATCGACTGAAGCAGACCAGGAGTTGTCAGTTAAAGCAACAGCATCCAAAGGCGGTAACCAAATCCAGGAAGTGGTAAAGTCTTAAACCTCTCAAATATGACCACAAGAGTTTTTGTGATTACGTCTGCAATGCTACATTGCAAATGTCTTGAGTTTTCAAAACTTTGTTCTGTTTAGGATCCTGTACTCCAATTGGCACCAAACACATTAATAGCAATGCTTTGCTTTTACTTAAATTTTCATGCTTTTAACAAATTAATCCTCTTAACATCCCTGTTGGGTAGATACGCAAAAACCTTCCTTGTCTGTGAAACTGAGATAAGAAGTGCCTTGCCTAAGGATATGCAGTTAAGACTGGGCAAAACAGGGTCAAAATTCAGTAAACAGTGGCTCTCATATGTGCTCCAAAAACTAGATTACACCGTTTATATTGTGCCAACTATTAACATGAAATATAAACACAAGTTAGAAAGAAAACTAAGACAGACAAACCTTTCTTCATTGATGTTCTCACTAATACTAGAGGTGAAACACCTTACAAAGTATGTATTTTCCTGTCTATTCCTTGCACTGTGCGGAAAAAGATTTTGTGGCAAAAAAAGCAAGATTTTGAATAAAATCAGACACCTTTTTTAAATGATGCAAAGGCACACAGTAGAAATGTAAAAAACAATGCAAAAACAGGTAATGAAACTAATTACGAATGGTTTTGCTGATTATGTCCGCTGTGATTCCTAATGAGAACATTCAACACCTTTCACTTTTATAAATCATCATTATGCGACATGTAATCATTGTCAAATATGTTCATTTTAACTATGTTTAAAAATATATTTTCAAAATAATTTATTCTAGCAAGTAAATATTGCTTACCTATAATGTACATACAATCTCTGTGCAGTTATTATGACTTGAGACAGGGAGCCAGCACCTTGTACCATTTGGTACATAGCATGACTATATTTTTTTAAAGCCATTTGATTTTTTAGCATTCTGAAATATCTTAAAATGTCGTATGGGTCAAAAGTTATTCTCATGATAATTGTAGTAAAATTACACATGCGAGTTAGGTTTACAAGATGGTCTTCTAAGCCTTGAAATAGCGATGACAGGACTGAATTTATTATTCGTATCTCAGCCTGTCGAATCTGTAATAAAGGAAATAAGAGAAGACATACTCAAGCCTTTGTGAATAAAAAATTGTCTTATAAAACACTCATTGATACTATTGCCTTCCTCATATAATCCCTAAAGAGATTAAAGGAAAAAAAAACACGTAGAAAATACCCAGTGTAGCTTTTTCATACCACACTATACCATGCTACAAGATTCTCGATTTCTGCAAGCTTGCAGTCGAAGTGAACAGCTTTCACAGGCTGCACCATTTGCAGACTCTTTTCCACAAAAAGTCTTGTTTTCACTATAGCAGAAACACATGATACTTTATATCCACGGTCTTTCTACATAAAGAATATCTGTAACTAGCCAGATATTCCAACTTTTCCAGATATAATTTCAGGACAAGGCTGCACTTTTGCATGAAGAGCAAGAAATGACTCTAACCAGATTACTTGAAAAAAATAAAGAAACCTCATTTATTTAAAGACATATGCCCTGAGATTTGGACTACCAAAGAACTTTTCTAAGCTACTTGACAGGTAGGGCAGACATTAAGACCTAAAAGGATGCTCATATTTCTACCAAGTATTTTCTGGATGGTAAAGGCAAAATCATCCCCTACAACTATGCGTGAGCATACCAAGTCCCTGGGCATGCACAGCAATCGAGATGCTTCTAGGACACGCCAGAAGTATCGCACACATGCTGCACAGGCCGTTTGTGGATGCAGACAAACTCGAATCCTGGTTTCAGACTCATTGCTTTTGTTTCTGATCAAGGGATGCCCAGCCACTTTTCCATTCAGAGCCACTTTTCCAGCCACACTGCCAACCATCTGAGAGCAGGTGGCCAAGGTAGGCTTTTTCCGTCGAGAGAAAAACTTTCTGGGAAAAAAAAGAATAACATGCATGGGGAAATCGAAGCATATGGTAGCCCTAATAACTATTTATGCTTGTAAATGGTTATGGTGCTTATCACACGGCTATCACTTAAAAAAAAAAAGCGTGTGTCTAAGTATGTATAGTGCTAGATTCCTGTACAGTACAGTACACTGAACATAAATAACTTAAATAGCTACTGAAGTTACTGCACTTGTTAAACAGGCAGTCTAGCAGCATGTTCAGTGTTTTCTCTAAGTGGCTGAGCAGCAATTTCCAGAGATTAAATCACATTTCTTTATAATTTCTTTACATTGAATGTTTCTTCAAATAACTTTTAAATATTAAATAAGACTCTCTTCTTCTACCTAATTTCCTAAATGTCAGTTAATTCTCTACAAATATCTTTGAAATATTGTTTTCATACCTTTATTAAGATTATTATGGTATTCTCACTTTTCCACTTTATTTTTTAGGATTACCTTGTCATACGCTATTGTTGTAAAATGCAATAACACCTAGCATAAAACCTTGGAAACAGTCCACATTTGGACTTTCAGCAGAAACGTATAAAATTTCAATATGATCTTGCAACAGACTCATTTAATGCTTTCCTTATATACTACCAAAATGCACCATCACACCACTTTTAAGGAAGAGCTGCAAAAGGGAGAGAGAATCCACAAAAGGAATTGAAACACGTGGTAGTTTTCAAATGTCCTTCATAGATCAATGTTTAATTACAGAATTTATATGGCTGCAAAATAACCTTCTTAGTCCACCCTCTATTTGGGACCAAAGGTAAAAGAAGATACCTTACTCTTACAAGTTTCCTGGATCGAGAAAAGAAATTGAGATCAGATATACTGTTTTGGACACAGTTACCTCTTTTTTATGCTCAGGCTTGCTTTTTAAAAAGATCCATCCATAACTCGAATAGATGGTGTGTGAAAATTTCTGTAAACAAATTTTCACATTGTAACACTCAAAATTGAAACGTCAAAATGTCTGAATCTTGGTGTGAAAAACCTGCTTCCCAGACAGGTGTCAGAAGGAGGTTCACAGGTACCAAAGGGAAGACCATTGCTGCTGGAAGACCCTGTGTTTTACTGAGCTGTTTCTGGAGCAAGTGACCCAGACAAACACCCTAACCACTAGGCTACAAAGTCAATAACAGCCTTTCATCCTTTTTGGTCTGGATTTCTTGAATTATTTTCTGCAAAATTACAGATGTTTTAAGACCATTTTTTCCCCAAATAACTTTGTGATTAGACATAATTAGGCTACCCATTCAGATAAAGGTGGGAAAGGAAAATCAGATGACAGATCAAATCCACAACCCTATTCTGAGAGTTACAGTTTGGAGAAATGGGCTGACAGGAACCTCATCGGCTGTAACAAGTAGAAGTGCAAAATCCTACACCTGAGGAGGAACCACCTCATGCACCATTATGTGCTGGGGGCTGACCAGCTGTAAAGCAGCTTGGCAGAAAATGTCCTGGTGGACACCAAGTTGGATGTGAGCCAGCAATGTGCAGCAGCAAAGGCTAATGGTGTCCTGGGCTGCATTGGGAGGAGTGTTGCCAGCAGGTCGAGGGAGGTGATCCTTCCCCTCTACTCATTGCTAGCAAGCCCACACCTGGAGTACTGGGTCCAGTTCTGAGTTCCTCAGTGCAAGAGAGAGATGAACATACTGGAGAGACCAGTGAAATGCCACTAAGATGACTGGAGCATCCCTCTTATGAAGAACGCCTGAGAGAGCTGGGACTGTTCAGCCTAGAGAAGAGAAGGTGCAGGGGGGATCTCATCAATGTATATAAATGCCTGAAGGGAAGGTGCAAAAAAGCAGGATCCAGGCTTTGTGAAGTGGTGCACAGTGACAGGATATGAAGGATATGGACACATTCAAATGTCCATCTGAACAGAAGGAAAAACTTCATTTCACTCTTCATCCCCTTAATGTTTTGCTGGAGAACGAGGTAGGTGTGAACCCTTCCAAAGAAAGATGGGTATTCAACGTGGGCTGAATCTTTGACTAGAGCCCCAATTATGAAAAATAACATATAAAATGATGGAGTCTTTCAGTGTACCTTGCTGAGTGGAAAGGGCTCTGCTTAGCTTAAATCCCAGTCTGGGACGCAGGGTCAATTTAGTCTGAGTATTGCTGCCAGACTAAATTCTCAGAGAAGCTATGCAGTTAAACAGATGCTCTAAGGACCTAGCTGGGTCTAGTGATGAAAGAAGTGGTGTGCTTTTGGGCCCTGCAATGATATTTTTTCTGACCACACTCTGAAATATTTCTGGCAACAAGCAGTAGTAATAAGTACTAAAGTAAATTTGCTAGGAACCATACTGAGACACTCTTAATTCTTTGAAGGAAAAGTACCTCTGAAGGCGCCTAAAAATCCTCTGATTCTCAGTCTTATTCCACTTTGAGAAACACGCATGCATTGCAGAACAAGGGACCTATTTTTACTGCTTTTGCGTTTCTTCAATTAATGTGGACAAATGCCCTATCACAGTATAAAACAGCAAAAATAAGAAACTCCTTTGTGGGTTGGGGTTTTGGGGGTTTGGTTTGGTTTTGTTGGGCATTTTTATTTGTACTGGTCAACTTCTGAGTTCAGAGGCAGAAGGTTCTCTAAAAAGGTTTGTAAGAAGTTCTTGCTTCTTCAAGCACTTAGCTGTGAAATCAATATCTGAGAAAGATGTGCTTGTAATATAATGCAGCAAATGAAAAAGCAACTGCAGATGTAAAGGAGATTAGAAGAGCAGATTAATTTTTACAATTCATAGACTCAGTTTCCAGCAGACAAGTTAAAAAACTCTTCTAAATTATTGATATCAGGTGATAAAGAAAGCACATTAAAATAGAGGATGGATTACACTGCTATATATAATATCTTGTAAATACAAAGGTGTCCATAAATCTACAGTAGCATACAGCTTACATCTGTATGCAATGTTAGTAAAGAAATTAAATTTCATCCTTTCTAATTAAAGGGTATTTTAGAAAGGGTCATATAGAAGTAGGAAAGAAAAGACAAGTAGTACTGCAGATAAAATTTAGGAACATAATCTGATATCTCATTTTACTCCCTTTTCCGCATTGTTTTGCTTAATTAAAAGCTATTTTCTATTGAAAAAAACTCATAAACGAAAAACACACGCAAAAAAAAAAAAAAAACACAACAAAAAAACAACCAACATTGTGGAGGCGGGGAGAAAAAAGGTTTTTAACAGCCTTTCTGTTCATTAAAAAAAAATTACTGAATAAAAGTTGAAAGTTCATATGGAAAACACATCATGAACAGATGCTGAAGCTTGCAGAAAGAAAGAAAGAAATCTCTTTCCTTCCATTTCTGTTCCGCAGAATGTGACTCCACACAAATGCAAAAATATAATTAACCACAGGCACCTACAAACGTCATTAGAGTTACAGAAAGGACTTGTTTCATTTGTCGGTATTTTATACAAAAATATGGGGGTTTTCAACAATATTTTGCTAAATATTTTCCTGTGAAGTGTTGAGGTTAGAAATTTCCTTGAAATAATCTATGTCCTAATACTTCAACAGTGAAAATCTTCTTCTGATTAACCAGGTATTCTTTAATGCAGACTTGACATCTCCCAAGCTAGGAAGCCTTAGAAGGTCACAGATTCTGTCGCCACAGGAGGCCAAGCTGTTTAGCAAAAGTATGACCTACTGTGGAAACCAATGACCTACTAAAAAAAGCCCAGACAGTACTGTGCTGTAAAGTGGTGGAGCAAGCTGAGAAAGAGAGCTCAGTAATGAACTGCCTTCCTCCTACAGAGATCAAATCATGTTAAGTAATGCTATTAAAATACATCACATTTTAAAAGTCTTTACCTGAGAGACTAACAACTTAAATTAGTAAATCACAAATATCTATTTTATTTTTCAACATATATGAACACAATTATCTGTTCTTTGCGATACACAGGAGTCCAAACACTCAGATCAACACCCATTCAGAAAAATACTGAAAATATGTATATAAGTCAAAGGAGCTTAAGAATGAGTTTTAATGTTTTTCCACATAAATAATAAACTCAGAGAATTATCCAGTGATTTCAGTGTACCCTGAATCATGATCTCAACTTGATAATTTCATTTTTTATTAATATTGTCCAATAGCACTCAGTTTAAAAAGCTGAAAATAAAATGCCAATGGAAAAACTACACTTTATTGTATCGTTTTGTTGGATAGTAAGTTATAGAAAGTTCTCATTAGAAGTTAAAAAAACCCCAAAGCTATCACTTAACACTATTTTAAAAGGTCATATTTTGCACATGATTTCACAAAATTCTATACAAAGGTTTATAAAATAATTTGAACACATAAAACAAGAGTATTTTTACTTATCTAAATTTAGGGTCTCTTTATCATTGTGGTAATTGGAGGCTACTCTTTTGCATATATACAAATACTTCAGGTTCATCCTCAGAGTAAATGCTTACAGCACCCTCACTGTCAGTGGAACTATGACCATTTGCACTACTGACAGCCCCTTAAAATAGGTAAACCGTACAATACCTTGTTTAAATTTCTGAGAGATGGATAATGTTTTATGGCATTATTTTAAAGATAAACCTGGTCATTATTCTCCAAAAGAAACCAAAAAGCTATAGGACATAAAAGTCATTAAGTGACATTGACTACATTTCAGCAGTGCTGTGTTCTTTCGTCACAGCAAGTTCATCTGGTTGAGGCTTTAAAAAGAGGAACAAAAATAACACACCAACAAGGTACAGTAGTGATCACTCATCAAGAAATCAGGATACTTATGCAACCATTACATTCACTTGTAATTACTGACAAAGGTAGAAATAACAGTCAACATAGCAGGTGCCACACAATGGGGTGCTGCAGGGAGCAGTGATGAGCTGCTCTGATAGATTCAGACATGATAGATTAAAAGAAAGGCCTTGGAATGTCATTCAGCCCATACAGACAAATATAACTTAATCAAATTATTTTCAGAAGAATGAATCTTCTGCTATACACTGAGCTCAGGGCTCCCTTTAAAATACAGCTCCAGAGCTAAAGTTGTGGTGTTTCCCAGGAAAAATTACAAATACAGTTTATTCAGTAACAGATCCTTCCTGTGTTGGTAGACTGGCAATAAAATTCAGTAGAACAGTCTATCTGCAACGCTATCATACTGTCGCAAAATAAAAGAAAAAAAAAGCTTGGAAAGCTTCTTATAAGGCTGGAAGTAAAGTACGAAGTAAACATTTCTTGCTACAAAGAAAATTCTGCATTTGGGTTTCATATTGATTTTTGGTTTCTAGGAAAATATGTATATGAGTTAAAAGAGCAGATAGCCCAAAGCTCAGCAAGAGAAGGCAGGTTTTGTCACACAGCTTTTTAACACATTCTAATAAACCTTTTCACAGGTCATATTTCACACTCATTTCTAACCACATATACCCACAAAAAAGTAGGCAGGCAGTGTTCTCCTACAAGGCCATCTGAGAGAAAAAGCATCCTGATTATTTTATTACGTTTTATTTCAAAGTAATGCCATAAATCTGGAGTTCAAACTGTTTGTGACATCCTGCGTCTTCCAAGCAGAGAAACTACTGTATTTTGTTACTGTTACTGATGTTACAAGATAAATTTTTATAAGGGTTTGTGTCTGAAATAGGTACTTTCTGCCCAGTTATTTGATTTGGAGCTACACAATCTAATCCTCCTCTGACCTGAGCTAACATAAATTTCCCAGCCAAAATCAAGAGTTACATTCACGTGAAAGAGTAAGACCTACTGATGAATTAAACCTCATAGCAACCCAGTAGGTCAGCTAATTATTATTATCACCAAAATTGTCAGAACTAATACTTCCTTGAGAAAAATCAACTCAATCAGGTTTGCTGCCTGCTCCTTGCAGATATTTTCAGTGCAGCACGCCTCCGCATGGCTGCTCTTAGTGTGCACCAAGTCATCCACTGACCAGCTACGCATGGTGCATGGGAACCTGAAGAAGTACTGACGTTTCCTCACGATGAAAAGAGACCCATTAGAAGTCACAGTCTCCAGTTACAAATTTACAGGGCAGGCTGCAAATACTCCTGATCATGTAAATCAGCTGTCTGCCAAACAAATGACCTATACACAAGCATGAAGCAATATGATCCAAGCTGAGGTCAGCATCGCTGTTAAATGGCTGTGATGCATAATAAATATAGATGACTCCAGAGGATACAAAGAATGAAATCCTCAATCGCTGACTCTCAATCTTTGGGCTAAGCATAGAGCTATCTCTCCTAATTTATACAAAACCTACAATAAGAGGGAAAATAAACTGTGAGATGGTATAGAAAATACTCAAATGTTCTTTGGCTCATTGCTAGCTTGGGATTAGACTATTTAATGACAAATTTACTGTGCTTCCCTGTTACAGGAAAACTACTTGTTAGGCCACATATTATGCAACTTAGAAGGGCAACTATGAAAAATCATGAAATGAATTTCTAGTCCCTGTGGTGATATACTCTAAGTGTGAACTGTGTTATGCCTGGGGAGTACAGATCATCTTACCTTTCTGAAATCTCTTTTTAGTTCAGACTTTCTTTTGAGAATATGTCTTACTGCGAGAATAGCATGTTCCCATTTGTATTACCAAATATGAATCATAGAATCGTTTTGGTTGGAAAGGACCTTTAAGATCATAAAGCCCAACTGTTAATCTAGCACAGCCAAGCCCACCACTAAACCATATCCTTAAGCACCACATCTACTCCTCTTTTAAAGACCTCCAGGGATGGTGACTCCACCAGTTCACTGGGCAGCCTGTTCCACTGCTTGATAACCCTTTCTGTGAAGAAATTTTTCTTGATATCCAATCTAAACCTACCCTGGCACAACTTGAGGCTGTTTCCTCTCATCCTATCACTTGTTACCTGGGAGAAGAGACTGACACTCACCTCGCTACATCATCCTTTCAGGTAGTTGTAGAGAGCGATAAGGTCTCCCTTTAGTCTCCTTTGCTCCAAACTAAACAACCCCGGTGCCCTGAGCCGCTCCTCATAAGACTTGTTCTCCAGACCCTTCACCAGCTTTGTTGCCCTTCTTTGGACTCTCTCCAGCACCTCAATGTCTTTCTTGTGAGGGGCCCAAATCTGAACACAGTAGTCGAGGTGTGGCCTCACCAGTGCTGAGTACAGAGGGACAATCACTTCCCTAGTCCTGCTGGGCACACTATTCCTGATACAAGCCAGGATGCTGTTGGCCTTCTTGGCCACACTGCTGGCTCATATTCAGCCAGCTGTCAACCAACACCCCCAGGTCCTTTTCCACCAGGCAGCTTTCCAACCACTCTTCCCCAAGCCTGTAGTGGTGTATGGGATTGTTGTGACCCAAGTGCAGGACCCGACACTTAGCCTTGTTGAACCTCATACGGTTGACCTCAGCCCATCAACCCAGCCTGTCCAGATCCCTCTGCAGAGCCTTCCTACCCTCAAGCAGATTAACACTCCTGCCCAACTTGGTGTCGTCTGTGAACTTACTGAGGGTGCACTCGATCCCCTCGTCCAGATCATTGGTAAAGATCTTAAAGAGAACTGGTCCCAATATTGAGCACTGGAGAACACCACTTGTGATTGGCCACCAACTGGATTTAACTCTATTCACGACAACTCTTTGGGCCTGGCCATCCAGCCAGTTCTTTACTCATTTTTTATGAAATCCATCTCTCACACATAAAATTATTATTATTAGTTCTTACAGAAGCAGACAGAAGTCCAAAAAGTTTGAAGTGATGGAAAACCTCCCTTAATATTTCCTTCAAAAACTCATTCAAAGTTTAAAAAGTAGCAAGGCCTGTAAACTATGAATTTTTTATTATAACTAAAGAAAAATCTAAGTACACTATTCTAAGTGTTCAATAGCTTGAACTACTACTGTTCTACCTTAGACTTTTGGAAATCAATGAAAGAATGAATTAGGATTAGATGAGAGACATCTGCTATCAGCTTCTCTCCAAATATTGTACAATATAAAGAAAAAGGAAGCGAGGATAAGAATTTGTGCTGTTGTATTTCTGTGTCCAAGTGTCATACACTATTGATTTCTTCCTTGATGACTATCAGGAAAACAAACCAAGTCAACACAAGCATGAAGAAGTAAATTCTATTTATATACATATATTTATGTATAGCTTAGGCACAGCCTTCAGAAGTACAAACAAATATTCCACGTAAATATTAAGTAGTTGTGATGACAACATGTTTGAAGATGACAGATGACATTCACAGCTGCCATAAAAGAGAAGGACTTCTGCCAGAGCTGTCAGAGTAGCTCAGAGCTGACAGTCAGCTCCAAGCGAGTCAGCCTACCCTCGCCACCCTAGTGTAAGAGATATTGGGGGAAATGTTTGACAAGCCCACACTTAGCCACACAGAAAGCACAAACAGCTATCCTAAGTTAGAGAATACACAGTATCTATAATTTATCCCACATATTAAACAATTTTTAGTAAAGGGAACTATAGTCAACCCATAACACTTCTAACAATCAGGTTGATCTTAGATCTTAAAAAAACACAACCAAACTACCAACAAAAGCAGAAGCAAAACCCCCTCAATATTTAATCTCATTTGAGTAGTCAGATACCTCTAACTCATCTCTTTTCCCTAAACAAAAAAAAGTAACACAGCTAATAAAGAGCAGATTAACATTTGAGATATTTGTACTGAGAAATGTCATTATTGCGAGATGAACAAGGAAGCCACAGGTTGATGATAAGCTCACAGAAACTCTAGTCTTTCTGCTTCCAGTTTCTGAAGCTGGGAAACTGTCAGAACATCTGAGGAAAATGTCTTCAGTTGTTTCGAACTAACAGAAACAGTTCAGGCAGGTTGAGATATAAAGAAATGAACAGATTCAATTTCAACATGTTCACAAAGTTAAGAAGTCATGACTTTATCTTAAAAAAAACAAATAAAAGAAAAAGTTCAAATATCTTTACAGCTTTCAGAGGTGTTTTTATTTTCAGATTTGAGTTCATGGTATGCTACTGTTACCATTTTTTGTGGATTTCTGTATAATTTTGAGCTTTGAAAAGCATTCTGTTTAATGAAATCCAAGATTCCTATATTCTCATTTAAATTAAGGACCTACCAGAAAAAAAACAAACCTCCTCATTTATCATGACATTAGGAAAAAAAAATCCTAAGATCTTTTAATAAATAAAATCATATATAATGTATATTTAAGACATAAGAATAGCTATCGTATTCGTCTTGTCTAAAACAGCCTTATATCTCTGAAGTCTTGAACCTCTCTCCAATCTGCCACCAAAAATGTAAATGTCTGTGTGACCTGTAACATTGATATGACTAATTAGCTGCAATCCTTCTGCAGACCAGATAGAAACAACGATAATGAGAAGGTCAAGGAGAGTGGCTGAAGAATTGGTATAACTTATGTTGACTCCATATAGGCTCGGCCATTAGAGACTTTGAGGCTGATATGCTGCTCTAACAGAATAAATACGCCAAAGCCATTGAGAGGGAACAAGATTTCTGTCACTTTGACGCTTTCCCGTTCCCAGAGTATCAGACTTCTGACCTGCAGAAAAGCTGTAAAGCTTATCATCTCCTACTAGGGCTGTAAAATCAAAGCCAAAAGAGTTCAGCAGATATTTATATAGAAGTCACCTACGTTTATGTAAGTTCCCTGGTTTTAAATTTATAGGACAGGTGTCTAGGCTTGGCAAAGTTCTGGGACATTCACTAATGAACAAATGAAAGAGAAAACAGTTATGGTGTATGGCTGTTCCAAATCACAACTCTTCATTCAGAAATCTTCATTCAGAAGATCTACATTTTATTTCTCATGGTTAGAGATGCCCAATATCACCACACATTCCACTTACACCCTCTTCTGTGACTCACAGCCCCATTTGTAACATTGAGATTATACAGTTACCTAAATCCCAAAGAAATTCCTGGCTTAGTTTACCATATGTCTGGGGAGCATCAAAAAGAAGTTATTGTGACTCAGAAGTGTTATGATAAAAAGGAAACAAAATAAGTGCAAAATACTCCATATAAAGTTAAGTGATAATAAAGTTCTGATGTGTGAAATAATCACAGCACATACTAACGGCCTGCTCTACTTAATACATTAGAAAGACTTTGTGGTTTAACAGTTAAGAATCTATTTAGATAAATGGTTAACTGAGATTAAAAACATGTTTCAAAGTTATTCCCAAACCCTCAGCATCATATAATGCTCATTATATATAGCTGAGTTGGCAATCTTTTCAGAGGTACTTTATCACAAGGACTACTACCAACTATATTCATCACAAAGAGACTTAAGCCTGCTCAGCTAGGAACACCAGTTTAGTTCATACTGGATAAAAACAAACTGTAAGTATGATTTCCAAAGAAACTTTGTAAGGATTATTGATGAGAACTAGAAAAGTGTACTATCACTAGTTGTGCTGAAGAGACAAGAAGGGCAGCAATTATGACATTCAACAGAAACTGGAATTTATCACAGCATCATCAGGAAAGCACAGGCTAAAATAGACGTCACATAGGCAGGAGACTGTGGCACATCTACAAAAAAAACACAAAAATGTGAGACTAATTTGGTTTCTTAAAATTGAAAGAGCCTCATGGCTGAGAAAGGACCTCTATACCCGGCAGAATTTTTCTAATTGCCATGTTCCACAGTTTCAAGCAACCTGATTAAAAAAACCTCAAAGCAAGAAAAAAAAACCAACAAACCCCCCCCCAAAAAAACAGAAATAAAAAAATAAACATTGTAATTATGCTCAGTGAGAAATTCTTATCTTAAAAATTAGACTGTCGCATTATTCCAAAATGGCAATTATTGTGAGAGTGTCTAGAGCTAAATTTTGTGATTGTCTGTTGAAAGTAAGAAGTTGAAAATATTGAAAGAACTAGGCTGATTTTTTCTTTTTTCCTGAAAAATGAGGGATTGGTGTTTTTTGTTTTCTGGTTTTGTTTCGGTTTGTTTTTTTTAAAGCTTATTATTCTTTTTTGTTATTATTATTCATTAGTTCAAAATTTCAACTTTTTGAAAAGTTGAACCTTTCAGGGTTGTTTTTTGTTTTGTTTTGTTTTTCCCAACAGGAAAGCATTCACAAAGTAACCACTAACCTCATGGTTATGAGAACTTCATGGGATACTCAAGTTGAAGTCACTGCGGTGAGTCACACCAACCACTAAAAATGTGGCTCTTCCACTGTTGTGACAAACCGATTCAGCTGCTGGCTGTATTGTTATGCAATCCCTCTCTATACAATTAGGACAGGGTTTTTTGACATAGAAATACCCAAATATTCCTCAAAAAACCACCACAAATCTAGGGCCAGATAGATGTTAGATAAATGCCTAAACCTCTAGTCAAATTCATCCTGGATCTGAGAAATACTCTAAAAATATTTTTCACAAGAGTTTTCTCCAACAAATTTTCATTTACTGTAAAGTAAATCTCTTCAAAATGAAAACAAAATCTCAAGTCAATCCTTAACATTACTGAGTAAGAGGAAAGAGGTATATGTAAATAAATAATTAGAATAATCATACCATAGATAATGTACTAAAGCAGCATATAATTTCCTTTATGATAGTTTGATGGTTACCTTTTACTTTTTATACAGCGCCAAATGCAACATCCTCCAATTTCATTATTTACAAAAATCTATAAAGCTAATTATCTTTTGATCATTAACCTCGCTTCTCTGCATGCTTATTTATTTTCAGAGACAGTTATCCACATTAGAACAGTCAAACACCTGAGAACGGTATGGCATAGTGTTTTTCAGATTTTTCCAGTGTCATGGCTATTTCCTTCTGACGTATATGACATATCTGTAGCACTTTATGCTATGATGCACTAAGAATAGTAGTGTATCATGGAAGCTGATACATTTGCTTACAATGCTGATTTTGAAGTCAAAGAGGTCATAAAGATATTCATAATTGTATTAAGTCCTAAAAATATTTTGATTGCTCTTTAGCTTAAACACCAGTGTTTACATTTAAATTTATTTAGCATTTGTATTTTTTACCTACTTCACTGAACTGGAACACATTCAAGGGCTTTGTTTGTGTATGTGAGAGAGAGTGAGAGAATGGAGGCAAGATCATTCTTATGATTTGTAGAATTTAACGTTATTTTCCCCCTTAACATCCTTAAAATCCCATACATTGAAAATAAGAAAACATGATGAAAACAGGGAAAGCAGCTTCACTGAGTTCTACAATGTAGAAGATAGTTTAGGGTCAGGTTGTCACTGGACAGGTGAGATAACATAGCTTCAATTAAGTAGTGAGGCCTGAGTAGGTACTACAGAATCTTTTTTCATATCTAATAGGTAAGAAACAGAATCACAGAATCAACCAGGTTGGAAGAGACCTCTGGGATCATCGAGTCCAACCATTGCCCTGACACCACCATGGCAACTAGACCATGGCACTAAGTGCCATGTCCAGTCTTGTCTTAAACACATCCAGAGATGGTGACTCTACCACCTCCCTGGGCAGCCCATTCCAATGGCTAATGACCCTTTCTGAAAAGAAATTCTTCCTAATGTCCAACCTGAACCTCCCCTGGAGAAGCTTGAGGCTGTGTCCTCTTGTCCTATCACTAGTTGCCCGGGAGAAGAGGCCAGCTCCCACTTCACTACAACCTCCCTTCAGGTAGTTGTAGACTGCAATAAGGTCACCTCTGAGCCTCCTCTTCTCCAGGCTAAACAACTCCAGCTCCCTCAGCCGTTCCTCATAGGTCAGACACTCCAGACCCTTCACCAGCTTGGTCGCCCTCCTCTGGACTCGCTCCAACACCTCAACATCTTTCTTGAAGTGCGGGGCCCAGAACTGGACACAGGATTCAAGGTGCAGCCTCACCAGTGCCGAGTACAGAGGGACGATCACTTCCCTAGACCGGCTGGCTACACTATTCTTAAAAGAGGCCAGGATGCCATTGGCCTTCTTGGCCACCTGGGCACACTGCTGGCTCATGTTTAGCCAGCTGTCGTTCAGCACCCCCAGGTCTCTTTCCACCGGGCCGCTTTCTAACCACTCTTCCCCCAGCCTGTAGCGCTGCAGGGGGTTGTTGTGGCCAAAGTGTAAGACCCAGCATTTGTTCTTGTCGTTGGTCTCAGTCCATCTATCTAACCTGTCCAGATCCCTCTGTAGGGCCTTCCTACCCTCCAGCAGATCAACACTCTCACCCAGCTTGGTGTCATCTGCAAATTTACTGAGGGTGCACTCAATCCCTACGTCTAGATCATCTATAAAGATATTGAACAGCACCAGCCCCAAAACTGAGCCCTGGGGAACACCACTAGTGACCGGCCGCCAGCTGGACTTTGCCCCATTCACCACCACGCTCTGGGCTCAGCCATCCAGCCAGTTTTTAACCCTTTGAAGAGTCCACCCATCCAAGCCCCGGGCAGCCAGTTTGTCCAGGAGGATGCTGTGGGAGACAGTGTCAAATGCCTTACTGAAGTCTAGATAGACTACATCCACAGCCCTGCCCTCATCTACTAAGCAGGTCACTTGGTCATAGAAGGAGACCAGGTTGGTCAAGCAGGACCTGCCTTTCATGAATCCATGTTGGCTGGCCCCGATGCCCCGATTGTCCTGCATGTGCCGAGTAATGGCACTCAGGATTATCTGTTCCATCACCTTGCCTGGCACCGAGGTCAGGCTGACAGGCCTATAGTTCCCTGGATCATCCTTCTGACCCTTCTTGTAGATGGGCGTTACATTTGCTAATTTCCAGTCAGCTGGAACTTCTCCAGTTAACCAAGACTGCCGGTAGATAATAGAGAGTGGTTTGGCAAGTTCATCTGCCAGTTCCTTTATTACTCTGGGGTGAATCCCATCCGGGCCCATACCCTTGTGGGTGTCCAACTGGCACAGCAGGTCACTAACCGTCTCCTCCTGGATTACGGGGGGTTCACACAGCCCCCTGTCCCTAACTTCAGGCTCTGGGGGCCAAGTCTCCTGAGGACAGCCGGTCTTGACATTAAAGACCGAGGCAAAGAAGGCATTGAGCACCCCTGCCACTACACTACCCTCCTCATTCAGCAAGTGGTGGAGGCTCTCCTTGATCCTCCTTTTGCTGGTAATGTATTCATAGAAGCTTTTTTTGTTATCTTTGACCGTAGCAGCCAAATCAAGCTCTAATTGAGCTTTGGCCCTTCTAATCTTCTCCCTACACGACCTGGCCATGTCTCTATAGACCTCCCAAGTTACCCGACCCTTCTTCCAGAGCAAGTAGGCTCTCTTTTTTTCCTTAAGTTCTAGCCTAAGTTCTCTGTTTAACCAGGCCGGTCTTTTTCCCCAACGGCTTGTCTTCCTACACACCGGGACAGCCTGCTCCTGAATATTTAGCAATTCCCTTTTGAAGCATGTCCAGCCTTCCTGGACTCCTTTGCCCTTCAGGACCGATTCCCAAGGGACTCGGTCCACCAACCTCTTAAACAGGCTAAAGTCTGCCCGCCGGAAATCTAAGGCAGAAGTTCTACTCTTGCCCCTCCTTACTTCCCCCACTATCGAAAACTCTAACATTTCGTGGTCGCTACTCCCAAGACGGCCACCGACCCTCACATCTCCCACTAGTCCTTCTCTGTTCACAAACAACAGGTCAAGCAGGGCCCCTCCTCATTTACCACTTGCATGAGGAAGTTGTCCTCCACACATTCGAGGAATCTCCTAGATTGCTTCCTCTCTGCCGTGTTGTATTTCCAGCAGACATCCGGCAAGTTGAAGTCGCCCACGAGTACAAGGGCGGGCGGCTTCTGACAGCCGCTTGTAAAACACCTCATCCGTCTGCTCATCTTGGTTGGGTGGTCTGTAACAGACTCCCACCATAATGTCCGCCCTGCCGACCTTCCCCCTGATCTTTACCCATAGACATTTAACCTTGTCATCCTCACCATCTTCCTCAATTTCGACACAGTCCAAGCACTCCCTAACATACAACGCTACCCCACCGCCTCTCCTGCTTCGCCTGTCCCTCTTAAAGAGCTTATAGCCATCCAGTCATGAGAGTCATCCCACCACGTTTCTGTGATGGCAACCACATCATAACCTTCCTGCTGTACAGTGGCTTCTAGCTCTTCCTGTTTCTTGCCCATACTGCGTACATTGGTGTAAATGCACTTCAGCTGGGCTAGCGGCCTTGCCCCTGACGCAGGCCTGTCACCCCTAGGTTCATTTGTGGTTACCCTGGTCTTATCCCCCACCCCCATAGAACCTAGTTTAAAGACCTCTTAACCAGCCCTGCCAACTTCTGGGCCATAACCCTTTTCCCCTTCTGACTCAGCTGTTCCCCATCCAGCATAAGCAGGCCCGGTGCCATGAAAGCCGCCCCGTGGTCAAAGAACCCGAAATCCCACCTATGGCACCAGTCTCTTAGCCACATATTAATATGTTGTTCTTTCATAGTCCTTTCCCTATTTTCTCCTAACACCGAAGGAATTGAGGAGAATACAACCTGTGCACCTACCCCCTTTACCAAACGCCCCAGGGCCCTGAAGTCCCTTTTGATAGCCCTGGGACTTCTCCCTTCAATCTCATCCCTACCCACCTGGAATACTAGTAGTGGGTAGTAGTCAGAGGGCCTCACCAGTTCAGGAATCCTCCTGGCAACTTCCCTTACCTGAGCCCCAGGGAGGCAGCAGACTTCCCTGTGAGTTGGGTCTGGCCTGCATATGGGGCCCTCCGTTCCCCTTAGCAGGCAGTCACCTATAACAATTACTTTTCTTTTCTCCTTTTTGGAGCTGGTTGCAACCCTCCTACTTGGTTGCTTCTGTTTATGTAGCCCTTTAGAAGGTCCTTCACCTAGATTCGTGTCTTCCTGACGCTCAGGAAGATGCTCAGGCTCCAGCACCTCATACCTATTTTTCAGGGGGACGCAGGGAGGGGAGGAAGGTCGGGATGGTATTCGCCTGCCACCCCAAGCAGGGACCTGCCTCCATTCCCCCCCATCCCCTAGGTCTCCTTCTGCTCCTTGTGGAGAAGGAAGAGGATCCTCCACTACCCGGGGAGCATTAGGCCCGTCCATTTTCCCCAGGACAGGCAGGGAACAGCACTGCCCACCAACCTCTTCCTGGGATGCTCTTGTGCTCCTTAACCTTTCCACCTCCTCCTTGAGTCGTGCCACCAAGGAGATCAGGTCATCAACCTGTTCACACCTCACACAGGAGATGTCTCCATTACCCTCGAGGGCCAGGGCCAGGCTCTGGCACTCCCTGCAGCCTGCCACCTGCACCTCCGCAGGCTTCCGCGGCAGCTCCGTTTGGGTTGCCGTGTCCTTTCTGGCACCTGCAGAGGACTTAGGGCCCCGCCAAGTGGAAACCATACCTGCCTGCCCGCCTACCCTGCTCGCCCTGCCTGCGCGAACTGCTGCGCAAACTGCCGCGCTCCGGGCCGCTCGCGCTCCCCAGGGGCCCTTCAAATCCCCCACGGTGCCTCCGGCTCCGTCCCCTCCTTGCCTGATTCGTTGCTGGGAACTTCCAGATCAAACGGGGCTCGGGGCTGCTGCTCGGGTGGCCCCAGGTACGGAACATGCCCGGTACAGCCCGATCTCGCCCTCGCCCCGCAAGGGTCTAACTAAACAAATTTTTTTCTTATGAGATTTCTGATACAAATATATCTAAACACTTATCTCATTTGAACCCAGCATTTTGTTTGCAATCTTGATGAATTAGAAGACTCTATGCAATTGAGTAAAACAAACCATTGTGTTTTCATTTAAAATGAATATTTTAAAATGTCCTTAAGCTTAGGCTATCACAGGTGTTGCATCTGAAATAACTCTTTGAAAACAAACCACATATTGAATAATATTAATAACCAGAGCACAGAAGAATGCTGGTAGAATGCTCTTCAGCAAAAGAGTGGCTGACAGCCATCACCTGCAGCCAGAAAGCCTTAATTTCCAGCATTTCTGGAAAAACGTTGGAGGAATCTTACATAACTCACCACCTGACCGATGATCAGTGAATACAGAGCCAGGTAAAGCAAACTGCACAGCAAAAGATCCCTCACAGATAACCTCCCGCCACATCTTTTCATACACCACTGATATTTACCTTGGCTATACAGCCTCTGTGAAATGTATCAAACTCAGATCTCTATTAACATTGACTCAAAATTAAAGACCGATCAATGGTGCTAAACAGTAACATAATGGACACAACTCAAAATGCAGTCATGTATGAGTGGGACACCACTTTGCACATACTTAATTTATATGATGATGACTAGGTGTCCTGGTTTGGCCCAAACCAGGCCAGTTAGTCTTAGAGAAACCAAGGTCACTGCTAAATTCCTCACTGCTTACGAGTGAAGAGCCGAAGGGGGGTCGTACCTGCAGGGAGGAGCAGACAGGGCAGGTGACCCAACATTGACCAACGAGGTATTCCATCCCATACATGTCATTCTCACTTCCCTATTTATCACTAACCCACTGCCTCCTGGAGGTGGGGCCCAGGAGGGAGGGGCCCTCCTGTCTTCCACTGATTGGTACCAGCTTTGCCAATTCTCCAGTTAAAAGCCTGCAGGTGTGATGGCAGGGGGAGCTACTGCATTTTCCCCTCTGCCTGTGCTGGGGGAGCAACTCTGCCTGAGGAGGATTTCCAAGCTCTCGATCTTGGTTTTGTATATATTTGATTATTTCTATTATTATTATACTTTTTTTTTCATTACTATAGTTTATTAAAACTGTTTTAACTTTCCAACCCATAAGTCTCTCTCTCCCTTTTCCCTTTCCCTTTGGGTGTGGGGGGGAGGGTTAACAGAGAGTGTCTGCCACAGGTTTAATAGCTGGCCCAGCTTTAAACCGTGACACTAGGGTCTGTAGGCCGTAGGCAAAATAAAAGGTCAGTGCTATCTCCTTTTATACATCCTTCTTTGTGCATAAACAATTTTATGGATGGAAGATTTTTTTTGAGCACATCTACAGTATGTTCTCCAAGCTACAAAAGGAGCACTTATCTGAACAAGTCTTTTTAAATAGCACAGATATCTCACACTAGCTGGGGTATTTTTCAGAGGAATTTCTTAAAGCACGCTGTGAATTTTGTATTAAACTATTCCATATGTTCACCTCCTGTGTGTAGCTAATTTTAAAACTCTAGTTTTCTTAGCACCTTCTCCTCTGTTATGATCCTCCTAGAAAACGAGTGAAGGAAATAATCTTGGAGTTCAGGAATCTGCACGTGTTAAAGATCTGGATTTTATGAACTACAAGGCAGTCTCATGGAGTGATACAGCATCTCTTTCTCTTTACTAGCAGCAACAGCAATACGAGATCATCAGGTCCAACAGTATAATTCTATCACCACCTTACAGCCTTCTGCATGTATCTAATTACACAGGCTCTTCTGAAACAACACTCATTGAAAATACTGTTTTTAATAAAGGATATTTTCAAAAAGTTTTATTGAACATTAGTCTTAATCTTAAAAGTATGTTCTTTGCACTTTAATTTATTTTCAATGGATTCCATGAATATTTTGATGTATTCATCTCAGATAAACTTTTCGGATTTTAGTTTATATTGTCTCTAGAATGTTTATATACATTCATGAATACACTAATAGTATTAGCATTTAAGAATGCCCTGCATCAAACCATCATTAAAGGCTAGATGATGTTCTATTACTACTGATGTATCACAATAACTGATAAAGTCAATTAATGATTGCACTCTATTTTTAAAAATCCTTAGGAATGGAATTTCCTTCTACTGATCGATGGTTTTTAGTTCAAAACATCTCTTTTGGTGGTGGTAAAATTTTGACATTCTGGTGGTTTGAATAAAAAATGAGCAGAAGTGATAAACAGTATTCTGTTCCAACTCCAATTTCTCTAAAAAGATATTTTAAAAATATTTTTAGGTTTTTGAAACCATAATAAAACACATTTTGGAAAATGATGCTTTACAATTCAGAACAAAGTAAAACTGTGAAATATTCCTGCAACATAGGAATTGCATGATAGTATCAGCAGGATCTGTTATTTTTCTGGAGGGCTTAGGGAGCACACAGTGAGACTTAAATGCAGCATTAGCTGTGAACATTGTAGTGGGAAGTGCTGATAAAACTTTGCAAGGATTCATTCTACTCTACCCTATCCTACCCTTATTAAAAAGTGTGACAAATGAGAAGCCCAGACTTTACACTGAAGAGGTAATGGTGGTTACACACAGATGAAAATTCATTATCCTATGCACCGTTTTCCTTAAACAGAGGTCTTTAATGGACTTTTCTTCCTGGGCATCCCACTGTCACCTAATCTGTAGTTTTAACAGTCTAAATAAGCAACTACTTTAGTAATATTAACAAGACATTTTGATATTCGTAATACATAACAAGGTGACTACGGGTAAGTAAAATGATGGCTAGTTCAGCATCTAGATGCTAAATCTAAGTAACTTAGAAAATACAGAGAGCTGTTCAAAGAAATCCAGAAGCAAGAGGTAGAATTAATGTCTTTTGGCTATGCTGTAGAGTATCCTACTTTCTGGACATGCTCAGGGATACCCTAGCATTCAGTGAGAAGTGTATTTCAATTGTACTTTTACAACACATACATCATTTTAATTTGATATTAACAACTTGGCATGCAGGAGTTGTAACATTTTACAGCTGTTTTGTCAATAAATGTCACTATTCTGGAACCACACTTTCCCATTCAGGTATGCTTATGCTTAAGCTTAACTGAGAACTGAGAGTCAAAGTACATCAAAACCCAATGCTGAATTCTTTACATAAACACAAATAAGCAATCAATCAACTGCATTGTCACCTAATCACCCCAAAGTGTCTTACATGAAGAACAGAAACTGATTTTTAAAGTTTCATCAGAAAAGTCCAGCTTTCCAAGGTCACCCCAAAAACACTGAACAAGTCTCACAAGACACAATAAATACTTTCACCTGAAAGTAGATGGCAAAATATAAAATATGTATTTTGATTGTTCATGTTGAATTTATAGTCATTTACATTTTCACCAATTTCATAGCTGAGTAAATCACTAAAATATGCAAAATCTCACATCTGTGTCCAAATATGTCAGAGAAACCCTCGTTAAATATGATAAAATATATAAATTACACATCAAAATTATACTAAAAAAGATTGAAATTATTTTTATGTAACTAATAATGTTTCAAACCTATAAATATATAAAAATACAGAATCACAGAATCAACCAGGTTGGAAGAGACCTCTGGGATCATCGAGTCCAACCATTGCCCTGACACCACCATGTCAACTAGACCATGGCACTAAGTGCCATGTCCAGTCTTGTCTTAAACACATCCAGAGATGGTGACTCCACCACCTCCCTGGGCAGCCCATTCCAATGTCTAATGACCCTTTCTGAGAAGAAATGCTTCCTAATGTCCAACCTGAACCTCCCCTGGCAAAGCTTGAGGCTGTGTCCTCTTGTCCTATCACTAGCTGCCTGGGAGAAGAGGCCGACTCCCACTCCTCTACAACCTCCCTTCAGGTAGTTGTAGACTGCAATAAGGTCACCTCAGAGCCTCCTCTTCTCCAGGCTAAACAACCCCAGCTCTCTCAGCCATTCCTCATAGGTCATATCCTCCAGACCCTTCACCAGCTTGGTCGCCCTCCTCTGGACTCGCTCCAATACCATCTTTCTTGAAGTGCAATACATATATACAATTCATGTTATAGATAAATGCACATTTTAAAGCTTAAAAGAAAGTATTAAGGCAGATACATATTTGCAACAAATTTGTCTTTATCTTGTCTAACTGGTATGAAATGGTCAGAAATTATTTTTTTTGCAATATTCCTGTAATTTTTAAGTCAAAACAGAGCACATTCAACTGTCTCAGCCATATTTAAGAAAGCCAAGTTTGTGTTCTGTCTTGAGTGGTCCAAAATACACACACAGTTGTCATTCACAGATGTTATAGGTGCAGATAAGTAGAAATGAAGAATGAACATTTCTTGAACTCAAGGCCTGGAGCTCATGAAATAAATGTTGTTCAGTTTTACAGTCTCATAGCGTCACTGCCATTTCATTTCCCTACACACCTTTTGCCATACAGACTAAATTTGCTTTCTATTTTCCAGTAACTACATCAAAATACAAATAACTGCATTTTCACTTTGTCATCCTTTTTTTTCTTCTTCTTCTTTTTTCCCCTTTTCTTCTCAAAGCAGATGCAGAGCTCATCTCAAATAAATGAACAATAATGGAATGGAGTCATGGCAGGGGATTTGTATCGCTATTACATTTACCAGGCATATGCTGAAACCTTTTCATAACCATAACAAGCACCCAACAAGATTCCTATGTTCCACAGCAAAAATACTCACTCTCCTTTACTTACCATGTACATGAAGTTCAGCCTCTTTCATCCACAAGTCTCTGCTCATTCTCACCACAACCTGAAGTCCATGTGTTGCATTCTGCAAGTCAGTCACTCAGATATGGCTTAAAGTCCAGGAGCCTGGCACTAGCTCTCCTACCTCCGAAGGCTGACCTTCAGCTGCCCGAACCCACTGTGCCTCCTTCTCCTTTCATGTACCCAGAGGATACAGCAGCCACCCATTTGAGGAGTTATGACAAACTAATCAGCTCTTCTTAGTGTTGCGTCCTCCCCCTTTTTACACTATGAAGAAGGTGAACAACTGTATGTAGCATAAGCCAAGCAGCCTTCCTTCCCAGCTGCTTGAAAACAAATTCCTTGGGATATATATTCACTGGTTATGTTAAACTTTTTTTCTTAAACTTGCAAAGAATTTTTTTCTTCCCTTAACATTCTACATTGCTTTGAAGACCCTGTCTTTGAGTTGGACCCACCATCAAGGAAACCACTGATCCATCTCTTTATTTCATCTGTAGTCATGTTACCTATCTAATGCATGAAGAAAGCTGCTGCCTTGATTTTCCTTTTATTTTGCAAGCCATAGGCACTTTCTCAATAAAGGAAAATACAAAGAAAAACTTTTCATAGATTCTTGTTCAATTTTTATCTTTGAGGAGAATGTAAACATCTGTTTTTCAGATAAATCAATTCATTCTTCTTCTATAAAGAAATGGATAGCATTCTCAACTTTTGCGTGTGCAGTTCCTTTGTTCAACATGTAGGACAACACTGGAACTGGATCTTTTTCTGTTTTGTGAAATATTTTAATACTGCATAAAAATGAAAATAATTGTGTTCAGTTTAGCATGATTTCCAGTCTTTAGCAGAAAATCAGTCATTACATGAACAAAATGAGAAATACATTGAATGTGCAACAAACGAAAATTAAATTACATCTTCAGGGAGTATCTGCAGGTACACAGCCAAATCACTGTGCCTAAGCCCACTATTTTACTAGGACAATTTTTATTCTTTCAAGTTTATTATTTTACAGTTTAGCAAAATGCTCCAACCCAAGACATTCATATACCACTTAAGCAACTTTAATTGTAGCATGTTTCTGAACCTCTTGCTTTTAGACAGGTCAGGGAGGATAAAAGCTCCTCTGCTCAAACCTGTGCTGCTTCAGAGGATACGTAGCCATATTAGGGTGATACTGAACTTGAGCTAGTAAGATCAGCATTTATGAACTGTGCCTACAGAGATGCTGAACCAAAGCTTCCTCACATCCTTGCAGTCAGACACCAGGTGAAGGGACTTACTCTGCTGTGCAGGCATGCCTTTTGTCTCACTGAATTTTTTTCTTTTTGTCTTTCAGCTGTTTTTCCCAAGACATTCATCACCAAATCCACTTACACATTTCTGTTTCTATCATTTCCTTCCTTGCTACTGTGCTATACAAAGGACTAATTATGTACCAATTTCTGCCATTGTAATGTAGGAAATATAGCTACTTGCAATATCTTGATGACTGTACTAAGCTAATTTTGGAGGTGCATTCAGTAATTATTATCACACAAAGATGTCAACTGTATAAAAAAATGAACCTGAAGAGAAATTTGGATAGCTTAGAAATGGCAATGGGCTACAGAACTATGCATACTTAATTAACTGGTTTAAATCTAATAAAGCATAGTATTAATTGAAGGTAACAACCATGTGAGGACTATTATAATGGCCTCCAGGTAAAGTTAGTTGTCCCAACTTGATTTCTAGCGGACACAGGTATAAATCATAGAAACAATAATTAATGTTCCTATTTTGCAGATTTCTTCCTTAATAACGTGGGCCAGGGCCACTCTGTGGTCCTGAGGGCAAGTGAGGCAAGAGCCCACCTCTTGCATTCACACACCTAGCAGCCTTCCTCCCCAAAACTGGCTACCTCATCCCAGCAGGGTTGGGAGCTGTCACCACCCCATGCTAGGTGCTGGCACTGGCCACAGCAGTGCTTGGGGCTCTGCTAACAGCTGACCCCTTAGGCAGTCATATATTGGTGTACAGTCCCATACCCTCTTTAGCTGGCTAGGCCAAACATCTCCATGGAGGTCAATGATGGAAGAGGATTTGGCACACCTTGTGCAGCTAGCGGGAGTGCTCGGTCAGTAAAACTTCTTCCCTCTACTCAAAGCTCTCTGCCCACATCCAACTGCTACTCTTCGTTCATACTTTTCCCACGTGCACATATTCATGACCAGCTTCCATCCTGCACTAGTTATTTCAGTCTATTGTTGGCAGTGGATAGGTCATCTTTCGGAAGGCTGAAAGAGACTTGTTTATTTCTTGCTGTACAACAGCTTAGAGGGTGCTAGCAGTAAGTGGGAAAGTATACACACCATGCCCAATGTGGAAGGTGTTTCTACAGTTAACAACAGCATAGCATTTTTGACTCCAAGGCTCACAGAAAACCTACTGCCACAGTGTCACCCCACATTAAAATGTCAGACTTGACCTGACAAGAAGAGCAGGTTGCCCACAGTAAATTAGTAAATACTGATGCTGGTGGGGTAGTAATGACTGAGAAACATTTCCACAGAAGGGTAACACACTGGACTAGGGTTAGAGTAAAATATCCTGTAACAATGCATAAAGTCCTTTTGCCTTGTAGTTAAAACACAAATGACCAAAACTTGCCTCTAGAGCTACAGTTTCTGAAGCAGAGAAACATTTATCGCTCTTCATGAGATTAAAATAAGAAAGGAACAAGCACTTGATAGTTGCAATGCTGGATAATTCCTTAGCGAATTATGCTAATAAAAAAATCTGTCCTTTACCTCTTGTTTTCTTTTACTGCTTGTTGACAAAATGGACTTCAGCAGCACTGGTATGATGAAGCGCAAATTTTTGCACTACCACTATCTTTATTGTAGCTTTATCGTAGATGAACAGAGGTTTTCGGTTTTCAAAACCATCGTTTCAGCTTCTTTCACAAGCACAGCGGATCAAATAGAATTGCTTTTAAGAATGCTTATTTGTATTGCAAAATGAGGCATTTATTACTTCCAGTAGACCAAACTGAATCAGTCATTCTGCAACATTTTCTATAACACATTTATTTTTTCAAGAGAGGGATATTCAAATCTCATTTTAGGAAACCCAGCCGTGTACTGCAAACCTAAACTTGTTAAAGGGAAAAATTGAAGGTCAGCTCTCAGTAATTGTTTAGGGAAGGATTAGTGTCATTTTAAGAAGCCTAGTTTGCTGTTTTCCTGCAAACGCTGATTACAGCTCCAGGCATCATTTTGAATGAACAGTCTTGTCTTTGGCACAGAAGATAATCACCCCCACCCCAACCAAAGAACTGAGCTTTAGCCAGCAGGAACAGCTGAGCTTAAAATGAAACGCCATGTTGAATTTGAAGATGTTGTACCACGCTTCCAGTAAAACCTTATTGAGTTTTCTGCCGTTTTAAAATGTTATAGAGGGTGTTGTGTGCCAATGACCTACAAGCAGTGTGTGAGAAGGGTAATACTAGACACTAATAGCCAGTTAACAGTATAAACAAGACTTGTACAGAAGTCTCATTCAAAGAGGCCAAATTTAATGTACTACACTGTGTACCTGAGATCAACACCCTCCATGTGTACAGAACTTGCCATGCCTGCACATTATCTAGATAATGGCTTTTTAAGAAAGCTCATGGTCGATAGCAAAAACTTAATTCCAGTAAAAATAAATACAATAATAAACAAAAATAACAAACAGTTTAAAAGTAACTACACCACTATGTAACTTGCTTCTTATGGAAAACTTTGTCTTAGCCTGATGTGGTATAGTTTTAGAGCATAGTTGTCCTGGTTTCATTGGGATTTGGTTTCAGTTTGTGGCCAGCCATGGTGATCAAGGCCCTTAGCAGTTAAATCCGGGGCAGCTGACCCTGGCTGGCCCACAGGTGTATTCTATAACATTGACATCAAGCTCACTATAAAAGAGAGGGCTTGCTGGGAAGAGCTGGGGGTTTTTCTTGCTTTCCTCCTTTCTCATCCCATATTATTCCAACAATGGTGATTCCTGGAGCAACTTGCCAGTGCTCTGTAGATAAGTATAGTTTTGTCTCTTTTGTGTTGTCATTTATTGATTTCTTTATTTCATTAAATCTGTTTAACTTCAACCTACAAGTCTCCCTTCTTTTCCCAATTCCCTTCCTCATTTGGGGAAGGGACATTGCGTGATAGAAAAACATTATTGTTTAGCCCTGGGTGCAGGCTAAATGAGGACAATAGTGTGTGCAGAAAGCACAGGATACCAGTATATCAAGCTCTAATGACTGCTTAGACCAATCCTATTTTTAAAAGAAGAGATGTTTTGGGGATTTTGGTTTTTTTAACTAACTCATTGTCAAGATAACAAACTTTATTAAAGAATCATTTAAAATGGAATCATTGTGAAGTTTAATTTGGAAACTCATCAAAAGTCAAGCCTGAACATGAAAACTAGATTTACACATCCAACACTTAGCATTTGCAGAGATAACCTAATTTCTTTTCCAATAAAGTTATTTATTTGTATGCAAGGAGTCTTTTCAATTTCAAATAAAGTATTAAACCTAGTAATCACCATGTCCTCAAAATTTATCCGTTAGCCAACTGTAGACAACTGCTGTATGCTTATGTTATACAAATTCAGAGAGGGTCTGTAAACTCCCAACACACTGAAGATACTGGAAGATAAGCACATCTTTTCCATGGAGCTGGGCCTGTCAATTCCTCAGGTCTACATTTCCTAAAAGATAACATTGAATTTAAAGTATACTGTTGCCCAATCTGGATGGTGAAAGTGAATGTTAAGTATTTAGGAATGTCATTTGACATGGTCAGGGAAGCTGCAAGAGCAGTAACTGTGATAGATACGGAAGACCAGCTGCACCTTGGATTTGGCAAATATCACATTAGAACATAAGATCAAGCTCAAATTTTTAGGCATGGTATATGACTGCTTTATGGAGGCCCTGGTCAGGAAATAAAAGAAGCAGCTTCTAATCAGGTCCTGACTAGTAGTAAGGTGTAACTCAGAGATTATGATTGAAGACCTGCTCTGCATAAAAGTAAATCAAGCAGACAAAAAGGTGCCTAGGCTGGACACCCATATAGGAACAAACAGATTCACAAAGTCTGCTACTTTTTTTTATTACGAATTGTGAAATGAAGAATTATGAAGAATTACAAAGTACAAGGAAGATTTTAAAAATTGTGAAGGGCAGTCAAAAGAGTGAATTCTTGCAGTAGCCTCAAAACTATTTAGAAACACTATTAGAGGCCCAGGTCATATGCATACAACTTCTAAAAAAATTTTATAAAATTGAGAAAAAGCTGGATAAATACCAAGGTATGATAAGGTATTAAAATAGAGAAGCCAGCTTTCAAATAGTGAAGATGTGTGCAAATGAGGAAGACAGAAGGGTTCATAATCTTTATCAGGTTTTAGCAGGCCAAACACAAGCTTGAAGAACAACTTTCAAAAGATCTAAAGCCAGACAATAAATATTCAAATACTTTTGAATTTTCAAACAAATAAGTAGTAAGAAACCTGTCAAAAGGACCCCAGAGAAAGGCAAATGTTGAAGTGTAGCAGGAGTATGCGGAGATTTTTTTTTAAAATCTATGCATTTACCAGCGAGATCCACTTAAATGCCTATTCTGAAAAATCTTTCTTTGCAGGAAAAATATCCGTGATCCACCTCAAGCTGAAATACTGGTAGAAGTAGTTTATAGAATAAGTTGACAAAATAATGATTTTTCAGTAACAGATGATAACTCGCCATAGAGTTTAAAGGGAAATCAAGGATGAAACAGCTGATCTGTTGTTCATAATAAATAATAGAATTAGTGAACTTCACAATAAAATACATTGCAAAGGTTCAATATAGCTCCTGTAAATAGAAATATTATCTTCCAAATTATAGATGTCTTCTGAAGGAGTGAACGAGTATAGTGATAAATCAGATTTGCCTATCATCCACTTGGAATGCCAAGAGGTGTCCCACAAGATCATAAAATGAACACTTCTAACAAACTTAGGCACAGGATGCTGGAGAAGGTCTTCAGATGATTGGAAAACAGAAACATGAAACAAAGTGACCGGTTTTCACAGAGCCAGAGATGTCAAATGGAGAGTCATGCACAACTGTTATGTCTTAACATATTCATAAATGATATGAAAAAGCACATGAACAATGAAGTGCCACAGTGTGTTGATCACAGAATCAACCAGGTTGGAAGAGACCTCTGGGATCATCGAGTCCAACCATTGCCCTGACACCACCATGCCAACTAGACCATGGCACTAAGTGCCATGTCCAGTCTTTTCTTAAACACATCCAGAGATGGTGACTCCACCACCTCCCTGGGCAGCCCATTCCAATGTCTAATAACCCTTTCTGAGAAGAAATTCTTCCTAATGTCCAACCTGAACCTCCCCTGGCGAAGCTTGAGGCTATGTCCTCTTGTCCTATCACTAGTTGCCCAGGAGAAGAGGCCAAAATGATGATACTAATTTATTCATAGTAGCAAAAACGATGGCTGCTTTCACAGAACAGAGGAGCTCCAGGAGACTCAGTGACAGGCAGATGAAATTCATCACAGATAAATGTAAAGTAAGTCACATATGGAAAAAATAATTCCAACTCTATATACACACTGAGAGGCTCTGGCCAATCAGGAACATCAATATAATGATCAACAGGAATCAAAACAAATACATGTTTGGGAATAATTAAGAAAGAAACAGAAAATAAATAAGAAATTATCATTATGATTATGTAGAAAACTATGATGCACCTTCTTGTTAGATACTATAAATTATGGTATTCCCACAACAAAAAGAGCACAGCGAATATTGTGAATCACAGAATCAACCAGGTTGGAAGAGACCTCTGGGATCATCGAGTCCAACCATTGCCCTGACACCACCATGTCAACTAGACCATGGCACTAAGTGCCATGTCCAGTCTTGTCTTAAACACATCCAGAGATGGTGACTCCACCACCTCCCTGGGCAGCCCATTCCAATGTCTAATGACCCTTTCTGAGAATAAATTCTTCCTAATGTCCAACCTGAACCTCCCCTGGTGAAGCTTGAGGCTGTGTCCTCTTGTCCTATCACTAGTTGCCTGGAAGAAGAGGCTGACTCCCACTCCGCTACAACCTCCCTTCAGGTAGTTGTAGACTGCAATAAGGTCACCTCTGAGCCTCCTCTTCTCCAGGCTAAACAACCCCAGCTCCCTCAGCCGTTCCTCATAGGTCAGACCCTCCAGAAGTGAAGTTTAAGAGGAGAATGACAGTGATTACCGAGATAAGAAATGTTTTCTCACAAAAACTGACAAAACAGATGAGGACCCTTCAGCCTGGAAAAGACATGGCAGGATGAAGGGTACATGGCAGAAATGTATACAGTCATGAGTGTAACATGGGGAACAGGTAATGACCTTGCTCTCTCCCCATAAAGAGCTACAGTGCATAAAAATTGGTATACATTTAAAGGAAAAGTCCTAGTCTTTTAAAGGTGATAAAAAGCAAAGTATCACTTCTGTCTAGGAAAGTCCCTGACCAACAGCCATGGGATGTTGGGACAGTAGTCTAGGAAATGTCATTACATTTTTGCCATGTCTAGACATCCACTGCTGACCTTTGTCAAACATAAGACTTTGTCAGAAATTGTGTGAACTGATTTGGTCCCTCTCGTTTTCCTCATGTAACAGTGAGACAATTCACTACTGCCAGACTGAATGCAATCTTGTGAATGTAGTCTCCATGAGTTTTTTTTTTATTTGTATATTTAACGTATTCATATAAATGACAGCACTAGATATGGTACTGGTATATTTGACTAAATACATAAGAAATGGCTGGAACAGCACTTCATGTCAGTTTGCAGAAAGAGCACAATGTATTTAATAAAAATCTTTCTGTGGATTTTTCTTTTTAATCATGCAGGTATTGCCCAATCACTTCAAAAGAGCTAATAGCATCAGACAGATTTCCAGCTGTGCCTTATCTGAAGCCAGGAAATAATGTGTAAGCTTGCTCGAGGATTAATGAGCAAGCAATTAACAGAATCAAGATACTTTCCAAGTAGACCATCTCTCTCCCTGTACAAAGCTTCCCACATGTCAATGGTGCACTTCAAAAAACTTGCAGATATTGTCATCTGCGCTCCAGTCTCTCCCGGGCTGGCTTTAACACACCTCACATTACGTCACTGTTTTACCTTTGAACAGATGAGCATCATTTTACCTAATAGCTAGACAGCCACGGGATGAAGCCAGCAGATCTGCGTGTCCTTTACATGGCCTGTAGTTAGTCTGGGGTTTTTCTGAGCCTAGGAAGTCATTCCAGAGTCCTTCTAGATGATACATGGGCAGCCTGGTTTGCTGGAATAAATACTCTACCATACCTCAGGTTCAAAGATGGTAGAGTCTGAATCTATGGAACCAGCCATAGATTCAGAATTACTACTTCCCTGCCAGGGCATGGAGCACCTAGGATCACAGCTCCTAACTTTTGTTTCCTCCAAAACAGACTTAGTTCATGTGCACCAAAACTATGGGAGACAAACAAATTTACAGTAAATAGGAATATTCAGGTTATCCACTCTGTAACCACACAATGCTACGAGCAAAAAATCTAATGCAGGTGTTTCCATATATGTGAATGCTTCTGTAGATGCAGGCTACATGTAAGTGTTATTACTGCTTAGAAAGGGTATCATAATGCACTAACTATACGGGAAAATGGAAAATAAAATTTTTAATAGAAGGTACTCAAGACGCTCTCCAATGTATCAGGTCAAAAAATTTCTCCTTCCTAATGAACTTTTATTTCAATCTTTTTTCTTTAAAAAATATTCAATAATTTTAATTGAATATTGCTAAAAATAACTAAAGCAATTAATTGAAAACTAACTATTTTAAGTACTATACAAATATATTTCTACAGCTAGAAAAGTTATATTACAAATAACGAACAAAGCATACAACCTTCGGAACTCAGCTGTCAATAATTTAGAAGTTAACTCCACCATCTCTGATTTCTCCTCTTCCTCTCAAACAGCTTCCCATAAGAAAGACATGGACCAAAAAAGTGATATTTAAAACTCTAGTACTTTCTTAGAGACTTCAACCCTAAGCTTCCTTTTCAGTACAAAATACTGGAAGGGTAAGGAAAAAAATAAATTTAGCTAGAAGGTTGTACCACTTACTTTGGTGTAACTGCTGATTCTGGTTGTTTCCTTGTGATTTAGTAAGTGTGCTGGAGGTCCTACAGAAAGAAAAAAAAGACAGAATCACTGTATGAAATAATTCTTAAAACATCAATTTTTCTATGATTTCCTCTTAGCTTGCTTTCTATTCTTGTTGTATATTATGCTTTCACAACATTTTGGTTGATTTGGCCCTTTTGATACCATACCACATTGTAATAGAGAGATGCATTTCTTGGAGAGGAAATGACAAAACCATGTCAGCTTCATATACCAGTTGTTAAAACATAGTTGATGAAACATTCTGTTTGTTGTTTGGTAGCTTAACTGCTTCATCAAGCATTCTGCTTATTTCCCCTCATTACTGGAATTATGCCTTTCAGCTACAGGACCAAAAACATTAATATATGATTTAGGCAACAAGAATAATAAAAGTGCGTGTGAAAGAAATACTGACTAGGCTAAAAAGAAAATCAGAAATTAGGTTTTAATGCTGAGCATTCTCATTCCTCTGGATCATCATACAGATCTTACACACGGTTTTAAGAGTATGTGTTCAAAACAAAAAATCAGACCTATTCTTTTATATCAGTAGAAGCTATACATAGTCTTTCCACCTGGAAAACAAACAAACAAAAAAATCTGAATTTTTCAGTCTCTTGAGTGACACAAAGAATAAAACTTTATTTTAGAATGTCCTTGGTCTTTAGTTTGTGTTATACTCTAGCTTAACCATTACAATTTTTTTTTTTCTGACTTGCTGACTGCAGGCACCCCTGAATCAAAAACAAAACAAAAACCACAACCCTCACCCCAAAGCCATGAACGCTTACATTTCAAAGCATCTGGGAGTATTGTTCCATGATGAACTCAAAGAAGACCCTATGTCTGAATATGTAGGTATAGCACTTCAAAATTATTAATATAGGACTTGAACTGTGAGAAGAAGAAAACTTAAGATGGCTCAAAATATCCCCTTCATCCCAAGCAATCTAACAAAAAAGTGGTTGCGTTTCAATTAAAAAAGTCAAAGCATTTATTTGAAACTTTGAAATGTATAGTTTTACCTTTTCTGATTATTTCCATTTTTTTTTTTTCTAAAAGATAAATAGCAAATTAAGTGATTTCTGTCTCACTGACATTTGTATTTTATGTTAGCCATCTCTACTCAGGATAATAAAATAGTCTCAAAAGTGGCAAGCAATGACTTAAAAGAAATTCCTAAGTATTCAAATTTTCAAAGCTTGGATTAGTAAAATGATTCAGAATTGCCATCACTGCTCCTGTTAAATGTAATGATAAATAAAACTCCCACAATCCTTAATGAGATAAAATTAGGTCAATGCTGAGAGCTTCTACTCAAATGAAGAAAAAAAGCAAGACATTAACAATATTTTTGTCATATATGCAAAGTAGATAAAAGGAACCTGTTATATTTTTCCAAGTATGTTCAAGCATAGAAAAGCAAAACAGTTGAGACCAAGAAAAATACCACCTTTTTCACAAGCAGCATGGAGCAATTGTGGAATGATAGTGGTCCAAGGATCTGAGGAAAATGCAGATCCTCCAGTCCATTCAGACTTTGATGAGAGAAAAATATACAAGTCTGGCAAAGTGACAAAATATACAGGGGACAGATTTTAAGGAATTTTTTCCTCCTGTTCCTTGTGTGTAGTTATGGTTAAACATATGGATGGAGAACACTGTTAAAACATGAAGGATAAGGATGAGCTTTAATTGGGGTTAGAAAATGAAGATTGTCTGGCAAGTATATAATGGAATATTATTACAAAAGCATCACTTTAATAACTTATTAGATTGTTGTTGCACCCAGAAGGTTCTTCTTGACCTAAATAGCACTCTCCAAAAAATATATGCGGGAGTATGTATACATATACATGTGTGTGTATGTATTACGGTAAATGATTTCCTTTTCCCTTCTGAATAATAATAGTATGCTCCCCGTTGTCTCTAGATACTGTTAACTCCGGATTTCTTACAGGCTTCATGGTAGAAATGTGCCTGGAAAGCAGACTAAGAAAACAGAAATTTTGACATTTAGTGTCTGTTTTGGAAAAGGTATGAAGAAAGCTGTGATAGAGATGGACAGACAGATAGCAAATGGTGTTTCACTGGCAGAGAGGAAACTGTGGAGGAGGAAGTAGAGGACAAGCCAGATATGCAGGGAGCATCATAGCTGTGGAGGACCTTAAAAATAAGGAAAAGCAATCTGAATTGCTATGAAATTGGGAGCTAGAGGATGAATTCAAGGAATGCAAATGATATTATTGAACAGGCAGTAAAAGTAAAATATTAGTACTGAATCACTGTGGGTGCCAAAGGAAAAAAAAATAAAAGGAATGGATAAAGAGGACCAAGGAAGTTGTGGTACTATGTTATTTTTGATTGACAGGTAAGGATGGTGCTATCCTAATCACTGTGAGAAAAAAATACAGGCAGTTAGAAGGGTAAAGGAGAAAAGGAAATTCTGGATGGATAGACAGACTTTAGGGAACAAGATGCTAGGAAGGCTACAAGGGAAAAAAAGACTGAAAGGATGAGGAGAAATTGGTTCTGGCAGTGTAATTTTCAGATTACCACGTAGTTTGCAAATGTATCCAGGAATCAGACTTAGTGTTATGTAGATATATACATCGTTCAAATAAGGCTTACTGTATTGTCCTATCTTACTTGGTTTGCTGGGGAACAGTAACAAGTCTAAAATTTATCACAGAATAAATATCCTTCTTTCAAATTGCACCTGGATATCCTAAGAAACAAAGGTCACACAGGCATACTATCTACCTTCCCTCTTAAAAACTTTTCATTTTTGGAAAATGAAAATCATCTCATTCTAACCACATTTTATATAAGTCTAGTCGCATCAGAAACATTAAGCCCAAGAAAATCAGCTGCTAAGTAAAAAAAAAAAAAAAAAAAAAAAGAGATTGAATTGTATCCCCACAGAATGAGCAACAATTTGAGTACCCATTCATCAGCTAGTCAACCAAAGAGCATACATATTTGTCTCCTTTTTGCCCACATCCAGGGGCTAAATTATAGCTGGCTGTTCTATCACCCAATGACACCTTCCCAGCCAAAAAGGGGAATCAGGAAAAGGAAAGGAGGCCCAGGGGTTGAAATAGAAAGAGATTTAATAGAATAACAAAACTAATACTAATAACGAGTGCACAGAGTTATACTCAGCCCAATGAATGCTGGATGTCAAGCACCGCATGACACTCACAATAAATGGAAGAGGAGGCCTCAGGAGACAAATGATAGACAGGCCCATTCCAGGGATTGTGACTGTTGAGGAGGAGGCCTGTTCTCAGCAAACTTCACAATTTATAGTGAGCATGTTTATGGCATGGAATACACCTGTGGTCCAGCCTGCGTCAGCTGCCCTGGCTGCTCCTCCCAGTTTAAGCACCTGGCTAACTCAAAGCTGCTAACAGCCTTGATCACCATGGAAACCCACATACCATGGCTGGCCACAAACTAAAACAAAGTGTCTTATCAACTTTGTTCCCGCCATATCAGGTGCTGCAGCCCTCGCAAAAATGCAGCTTTTCTGAACAGAAAATTGATTCTATGATTCTATCCCAGCAAAACCAGGACAATATTATTTTCAATAAATTAGCTCTGTAGTACCTTGAAAGCAGTCACAGAGTACACTTTCTTATCCATCCAGGAGTCTGGAGACCTAAGAAGGTCAAGGTACTGTGGAAGAGCATAGGGAGTAGAGTATGGAACTGTAATTGTTATTGGGGGAAAAAAGACAAGGAAAGGGGAAAAAAAAAGCCTATGAGACATAAACCCTTAGAAACACAGTATCATGAATTCCAGTGTTCATAAAACAACTTCTTCCATTAGAAGATTCTCCCTTTGAGGTATGTATAAAAGAGAAAACAAAGAAAAGTATCTGCTACGTTCTTTACCAGCCATTTTTCATTTTCCAGTGATGACTACTTAGGTCAATTACAGACACGTCAGAGGGAGTTCAAGTATCCAGATGTGCTGATCCAGCTCTTTTGTAAAAAACCTCTGTAAAGTTCAGTAACCTATCTGACTAGTTGAAGCAAATTTAAATTACTTTAAATTGCACAGAGGCTGAAATGGTTGGGGCCCCAAGAACAAGGAGGGCGTTGTAAATACCTTAGTTACTCACCTATCCTGGGTGCTCAACTAAACAAAGGAAAGCCCTTTGAATATGGAGAGCGGTAATGGCTGTAAGCATAGGGGGGTGGGGGAGGATGTTCTCACTTCAGATGGCTGGGCCTTGGGATGGGCGGATGTATGGGAACATACAGATAAGGGAATTGCAACAACAGCCTCGAAGAACATGGCCTACGTGATTCCAGGGTTGAGTTTATGCAGAAGCAGGGGTCAGCCAGAAGACACAGTGAGGAAGACTACAAGCCTTCATCTGAAGACGCCCCGATGACCACCAGGGAAGATGGCTGCGCATGCGGAGTGAACATTTGCATATCTCATGGGTATGTAAATGACTTTTCGGAAATCCTATGACTGTATATCTTTATGGTATATAGTCTCTGAAAGTTTGCCAAGTCGGTGGAGCACTCATGGTGGATAATCCCCAGTGCTGCCCAGCGCTGCAATAAAGAATGCCTGCTTGATAACACTCTAGTGTTATTGAGTTTTCTTTCGGACTCTTTACCCAGCCACACCTTGCTTCCCACTTCGGTGAGGAAAGTTAGAAAGCAAGGGGGTTTGGAGATTTCCGATTTTTGTATCAAGGCTGAAGCAGCTTCACGTTCCTGTTCCAAGAAAAGGAACAACAAAATCTATATAACTCTACGTAATTTTTTTTTAAGACCTTAATTTTTTCTTTTAAATTTATAAAACACTGTCTTTACAAGCAATTGAATTTTAATTTACTTGCAATATTCATTGATGTTACATGGTAACAGTGTGAACACAAAATATCTACAGTATCATACATTTATATGCATAATCCTTAACACACACACAATTCAGTGACTGGGAGCAAAATCCACTGCAGAGTAATGAATTAACAATCCGAAGATTAGGAATCAATGCAGTTAAAATGACTGAACATATACTTAATGACATTCTCATTATCCAGATTCAGTATTTCAAGAAAGATAAAAAAATCTGTAAATTCTTTGATAAAGTTTAAGATATTTACGTATCAATAAATGATGAGAGCATTTTCACTCCAGCTAAGCAGTTACTTGTTTCCAGTTAGAAAAAAAGATCAGTGTTGTGCAATGAACTTTCTTTCAGTCCAACAGCTGCGTATTTACCCTAAAACAAGCGCTCTGCATCCTCACTGATTTTATTGAGACTTGGCAAAGTAAGCTTTGATTTATATTTAGATTCTAATGAAGTTAATGAGATGTTGTCATGTGCGGGTTACCGTGGCAGGAAAGCACAAAGACATTCTGTGATGTTCCCAAAATCCCCTCCCACATCTTGCACCAATACAGCCCTCAGCGTGCTGTTTTAGAGATCTTCCTTGGTGGTGGGGAAAGTATTTGTAGGTGAAATGAGGATAAGGAAGATAAGGCTAGAACTATTTTAGCTCTCGGGTCACACACTTTTGGAGGTGTTATGGAGGGGATAGGATTAACATTCACGTTGCTGCAGGGTTTAGGAATCAGATGACATCTTTAAAGGCTTTGTGAATTCTCTTGGAGCTTCCAGCTGTGAAATTTCTATGCAGATGTGTACTGCATCAATCTGGAAAAAAATAAAGCAAATTTACTTCTAAGTCTAGGTAAATGATCTGGATCAACAATTTTTTCCCCACCTTGCAGCAATTTGCTTGTTCAATATTTATATTACCCCTGCTTTACTCTATCAGCTGGGCTCTGCTGTGCTGTAGAACAAGTCTGTTTCCTCTAAGCAGTCACTTTTCAATAATATTTCACAATTTATGATTTTGGTGCTCCTTTCTTAAAATAAATCCCAGTGGCTGAAGCCTGCAGTTCCCATCCTAAGTTAACTCAAACTCTGCAGTCATTTTTAAATCCACCTAATTCTGAAATATATTCCCCGTCAGAAAGCCACAGCTGAGAAAAAATAATTCTGTATAGTCAGATCGTGCTACACAGAAGGCTGAGGGTTGCAATTTTGGAAAGCTTTTAGTAGCTTCAAAACCACAAAATAAACACAAATCAGTTTCCACACATTACATCTTCTTATGTCTGACTTTTATGAGACAATAATGTGATGATGCCCAGTGATATGGTTTCATAGTTTCTGGCTGAAACCTAGATTTGCAAGGACATGAGCTAAGTAAGATTTAGTTAGTGTCAGATATAGCTGATAATAGTGATAATGTACTTGCTAGCACTTCTGGGCAAGATATGGTGCCTTGCCACAAAAACTGGTGCCTTAGTATGCATTTAAAGTTATTTAGAACTACCACCAAAATAGCATTTAGTGCTCCTTTCCCTTCTCTGCCATGATGTTCTCTTCCTCCATGTTAAGCCCCAGTCTCACCTCCTTCCAGTGCCTTCCTGTGCTAACAAGAACACTGAGTAAACGGGGTAAAGATTTTGATTCCTGATATCCAAATTCAGAGGCTCAGGGTTTGGTGCAACCAAATCCTTGCTCCTGGAGAATGTGTCACATCTGACAGAGCTTCATCTTGCCCAGGGGGTGCACAGGATGGCAAAAGAACTTTCCTTGTTCATTAAACACTTTGATTGTTCTAAAATATCTGTTGTTAAATTGTTGTTAAATATTTCATTATTGTAGCAAAACTGAAATAAAGATATGGAAATTTTAATAGATTCCTCATTTTGTGTACTCTGGCCAGCAATTCACATTTATTTAAACCTGTGATGCATCACATACAAATGGCCATTAACATTCTTATCCAAAGTGCAGAATTTTGCCACTAACAAACCAATATTTTCTCTATTCTTTAGATTGTGTTACAATAATATATTCTAGTGTTATGAAGACTGAAGGACTCCTTGAGTACTATAACCAGACTAATGTATACAGTGTTATACAAATATTTACTTCACTGAATTAGTCCCCGGTTATCCAGCATTTCAGTTTCAATATTCCACTTATGGTACATCAGACATTACAGCTTGGACCCTTCTCACATTGTTGGTACCTTGGATTTGCATCCTCCTCCTCCTATGCTGCATAAATTTAATGCAAGGTTTCTCTGTTATGATCAACAGTCGAAACACAAGTCTTTTGGGGTAAAGAATCTACAATACAATTTTCACTCTGATAAGAGAATTTCACTGCAAGGATTCATTGACGTTACAGAAGGAGGTCAAGTGCAAATGCTGATGTCACGCAACAACATCTTCCTCTCTCTTTGCACTCTTCTGCAAAAGCAGGAAATACTCAGAAGCTCCTATCCATTCCTTTTTAAAGAACTGCATGATAATAATAACAAAATAAAACCACAGACGTAAATCTGTCAGGAGATATAAATAATTAATACTTTCTACACTGCATGACCAACTGAGCCGTTTTGGGAAGGGATGGGAAGAAAAAGAGAAATGGGGGCATTATGATCTTTGTTTGTCACAAAGTTTTTCATACAATTCTACTCACCGCATTAATTCTGCTCCCAAAAGGCCTTGTATTACTTTTAATTGCAATTACAGACACAGCTATACTGACACTTTTCACAGCCATTAGTATTCAAGGCTTCCACATTACCCTTGTCTATAAATTTTAACTTTTTATGAACACAATATGACACAGGAACTTCATATTTGGTCATTCCATAAAGACAAGGGTTTAGACCTCAGATAGCAGCCTTGCTTTAGTATTAACTGGTGAAAATTGTACGCCCTTTTTTACGTGGAGGTAGAGAATAAATAAGAAAGGGAAAGTCAAGTCACCAACTTCTAATTTTGTTTTCTTCTAGTAGCTGTAGGCTATTAACGGTTTAATAGCAAAAAGATAAATCTGTGAATGTTCATCTAACAGGATGACACCTTCAATCCTGCCTAATGTCACATGATTCAGGAACTACCTGTATTTGTAGATTTTTATTACGATTACACAAATTCAGGGAAAAGCACATTTATATAAATAGACCTAATATGTCAAAAAAACACATTTTACCAGACGTGGAAATACTTAAGAGATAAAGACTAACGAAAGTAGCAATCCTTTTACTCCTAAGCAGAACATGAGAAGTTCAGTCAAATGCAGGGAGATAAGTAACACTACGACTACAAGCAACTGGTGTGGCTAATACCTGCTTAAGCTCCTTGGAGATTGGTTGCATTCATTTCCTATCAGATGACCACTCGAGTTTCGCAGCCTGCTCTAGAGCTGTTTTTACAATAGGGAGTGTTCTGCCCAAGCCCTGGCAAGTTGTCATTGTTTCAAATGTTCTGTATTCAGCTATTCACAGAATGGTTCCCTGGCTTTTCACACTGTAAACTAGCCTAGTGTGTCAAATATGCTTCTGAAGATAAAGGCATTTGTAAATGTTAAGGCATCTGTAAACCCAGAAGGTGCTTAACTATGTATGCAGCCTTTACAAAGCACAGGCAGCAAGCGTGAGTCTGTTCCTGGTGTGAAAGAAAATAATTCAGCATCATTTTTCCTCTTTCTGAATTCAGATTTCAAAATAAAGATTTAGTAGACTCACACATAATGAAGTTAGGAATGTTAACAATACATCAGTTCTGGTCTACCACTACTTCTCTATTTTCTGCACCACAGAAATGCTAGCACTGTGTCTCCCAAGGAGCTATGATCCCTTTACAGTGTGCAAAGTATATAAATACAGGGGCTGAGAGGCTTCAGTGGGCAAACCTACTGGCATCAAAACAATAAACACTCTGAAACATATTTACAGACACAAAACCCTGGCATGTATTTGCATACATTTACTCAGAAAAAAAAAAAAGAAAGAACCAAAGGTCTGAGTGGAGGAAAAAGACAGTGAGAGCTTAACATTTCAATACTTAATTACTCCCTAAACCTTCTCTCAAACCATGACTCTTGTTTCCTTCTTACTTCTTCCTCATATTTCCAGATCTCCTTCCCACAACTCTGTTCCTTTTAGAAATGGAGAAAGAAAGAAAAATGGAAGATTTTCAACTATTTTTGGGTTTGGAGATTTAAGGTTGAGATCAGCAGCTAAAGATTTTCTTCTTTTCCCAACTCTGACAAGCAGAAATGTATCAGCAACAGCCTGGCTGTATATGAATTCTGTTTTACATAAGCAGAAACAACATGGCCTGACTGTTTGCTTGGTTTGGGTTTTGAAGGTAGGGTGGGGTGGAGGTTGTAGGGTTGCAATGAACAGGGTGAGAGCTAAGAAAGAACCAGCTGTTTAATGTATTGAGGGAGTAAACTGTCTGCCCTAATGTAGGCCAGCTCATATGGTTCACCCTGCTTGTGAGGGTGGGGTGGGAGGATATAGAAAACCAGACAATAGAACAAGGTGAGGGCTGGCCAACCAGGAAGGTCTGAATTTTGTACTTAGCTGAGAAACAGGCTTAGATAATTCACTTCAGCTCTGTGTGCCTTGGATTTCTTGACTGTAAAATGATCATCATTAGGTTACTGAGCTCTTCAGTTAAGATGAATGGTGTCTGTAAAGAGCTGCTGTGAAGGGCATTTTGTCAATTGGTGAAAAAAAAACAACAACCTCCCCCCCCCAAAAAAAAAAAAGCTGGGCAGCTACCTGACTCAATCTTGTAAGGTCAATACTTTTTCACTTACGGGGAGCCAAATCTCTGCACAGAAATGGTTGCAGACCCGGGGTCCAGCCTTACCATCCAGTTGGAGAGCTGGGTTTCTAGCATGCCACCTCCCTCGTGGTGGCTGGATTCTCCTGCCACCTACTGCAATGCAAATCGGCACAGCAGGTTTGACCTAACACCACTGTGTCAACTAGACCATGACACTTAATGCCACATCTAGTCTTTTTAGCTCAGAGACACTCCTTTCCGGAAGAGGCATGATAAAACCATATTAATGACCATATCTGGCTTTTGTGTCAAGCAACAGCTCCTGGTTCTCAAAGGCTTGAGAGTAAAGGCCCACATTTAAAGTGATCTAGCAATACTTTTGTGCTCCCTGTGCCCTATCCTGGTTCAATGACTGAGGTGGGACCTACGACACCAGTTTCTTCTCCATCTTTTGATGCACGGCAGCCTACATGGAAAAAGAACACTTCTGGTAGCCTCCTTGGAGACGTAAGAGTTCAAGAAGGTTCCAGTCCAGGCAATTGCAGGACTTTCATCTAGCTGGAGGCCAACTTGCATGTAGCCAGGATCAGTCACGAGGTAGGAGGCACTGCAGTTTTCAATTGTCCCTCTCAAGAAAACATAACTTTCAGCTGTCTGGACAAACCTTGCCATATATCTTTCAAAATCTGTTCACACCTTCAGCACCCTTGCTCTCAGCTTCTTGTCCCCATTCTGTGTAACTTCAGCAGTCTGAAGGTTTGGCATTTAATGTAGGTAGTCATTTACACTAGTACAGTAGGGACAGTCAGACAGCTATAGAGGGCAACTTTTTCTACTTTCTTTTAGTCACCTACCACAGAAGAGAACGGAAAACACATTTCATTATAATGGGAGCCTAGAATAAATGCCTAAAATAGAAAAGCTAAATTCAAGGTACCACAGTTAGCAAAAAAGATGACAATTTTTTTCCCAAGTAGTTTAACTTAAAAAATTGGTTCGTCTTCCTTTAGGATTAATGAAGGTAAAGTGAGTGTGCACTTACTAGGGAGGCCTAGTGAAGAAGAAGCACAAATATGCCCAAAGCAGCTCTAAGTTTAGATAAAGCATGGTGTTAGCATGTTAGCTGTTTTTCTCAGTGACTTGTGAAGTTGTGTGCTGTACTGAAATTCAGAAAACTCCACAGAGATCTTTCACAGTTTTATGAGTCTCCCAGAATCTTATAAGTGATGTGTGAAATAGCAGATCATCTGGAGGTGAGAAAAATGAGTGCAACAGGTAAGGTACCAAAAGGTATACAATGTATATTTTAAGCTTGGTGGTACCTCCTGTGAAAAAAAATAATGATTTGTGGTGCTGGGAGGACACATAAAGTATATATAAATATATACACTTGTAATGTATGTAAGCCCACCTAAAACAGAATTCTCACAAAGTAGAAGAACAAGTTGTAGAACTTCTGCATACTCCAAGAAAAAACAGAAACCCCGTTATATAGGAAATCATTAAACTGAAAGATCAAGAAATAGCACAAGCACAAAACACTCCACGGAGAGAATTCGAGGCGAGTAATAGTCAATGTGTACAAATAATGTGGCACAATGGATTTTGCCTAGTGAGGAACTTTGCTATACCCACTCCTACTTTCTAACTTCACTAGAAAAGTCACTGCGTTCCAGCAGTATACAATTGGATTATGTAGAGATTGCAATTACTTGCTGAGCCAAATGGGTAATGCCGATGAGACTCCAGTTTATTTTGACACACCACCCAATTACCCCACTGAAGATATAGGCACAAAATATGTCATCATAAAAAAACTTTGGAGAATGAAAAAATGCACATTACAGTCATGTTGGCAGTGTTAGCAGATGGTATGAAATTGCCACCATATGTGATTCCGAAGCGTAAAACAATGTCGAAGGAACAGCTGCCTGCTGGAATAATTGTTAGGTGTCAAAACCAGGATGGATGTCTAAACACTTAATGAAGGATTGGCTGAACATTGTTCGGAATAGGCAACCAGGTGTGCTATTAACAAAAAGGAGGAATGCTTGTCCTAGACTTATTCAAAGGGCACCTACCACTAGCAAAAAATATTGAGAGAAGTTAATACTGTTCTCTGGTCATAATAGAAGGAGGGTATTCACAGCTGCAGGTGGCTCGATATATTAGTGAACAAGCCCTTTGAAGACCATTTGAAGTCTGCATATTCAAAATGGCTTTAGAGAAGTGATCATGCTATAATTCCTATGTAAAAACTAATGGAGCCAGGCACAACAATGGATTTAGACAACATGGTACCAGATAAATGCAGGAGTTGCAGTTCAAAGTTTTAAGAAAGTCCATATTTCATCTTCCATGGGTGGAAGCAAAGACAATTCGTTTGAGTTCATAGAAGTTTAGAGCAGGGAAGACACCGAAAATGACCAAGAAATTGTATATGAGCAACAGGGGCACAGTGATGGAAATTAAGAGGAATGAGATATGTAACAAATATTTTTTGTCTATAACCTTCTGTTTTGGGTGGGAGGGAGAGATCGTCTCATATTCAGTCTCATCATCTTTCCTGATTAATACAGTTGATGACTCCAAGACTCGGTCTCCACATCACAACTGCAACCGCAACTGCACCAAGAAGGAGGTCAGAGCTACCTTGCAGAACCACTGTGCACCATGAACTAGGACCAGCAACATGTCTGGGGAATGTAATTGAATGAACAATAGTGTATCTTCTCTATTAGTTCAAATTTTCTATGAACTGATGAAATTTAGTTGAAAAGAACTGCATTACCAGAGCATCTCTGTCTTACAGATTGAAGACGACAGTACAGATCACTCAAGAGGCAATTAACCTACAGCTCATACAACATCTCACATTTTCACAACATGGCCTTCTCCTTTTTCTCTTGTTCCTAAAAACAAACAAAAAAAAGCCCCCCAAATCCAGTCATATAAAGTGTCTCTGCACTCAGGGAAAGATACAAATTTCATCACAAAGTACTTCTATGCATGTCATGTGTCCTCTGGGATTTTGGCATATCACTCTTATCCATTTTCTTCCTCCCTGAACACAGGATTGCACTAGTGTCTAGGTGACTTTGAAATGTCTTGAATTTTAAATTAATATCTGGATGTGGCATAAGAATATTATTTAGTGCTACTTCTGTATAAATATATATAGGTAGGTGGTTATAAAAGCAGAAGAGCCCTTACAGAACTTCAAAGCCCACTCACACTACTGAGTTGCATTTTCCTATTACAAGATTCAGAGGTATATCAGTTTAAACACTCTGTTATGATAGTAGGTATTCCTGCATTAAAAAGCTTCAAAACAAAGAACTGCCTAACAAGAATGTAATCAAGTCCATATAAAGAGATCAACTACTCCCCGCCATGCTTAATGTAGTCTACACTTTGTTAATGACAGTTTCTTCCAGAAGCATTCAAAATTTCTGAATTTAAACACAAATGCATTGGAAATTTTAAGACCTGAGGAGATTGACACAGTTCTCTCCCATTTGTATTGAAGTAGCACTGGGAGCTAGTTCCTCATTGCTGCTTATAGAGCATGTTCTTAAGAGTGTGGTTTAAAAGACTCTGGAGCTGGAAAAGTTTTAAATAGATTAACTGGATATTTGTGCCTTTCCTACTTCCTAGTAGCTGAACTAATTTAGGACTAAATCTTTCTTAAACTGTTGTACTTCATCCTCAGCTGCATCCTCCATCCTCCTTCAGCAGCAATGAGCCTTCTCTTGGTAATGATAGCAGCAGAGTCAGTGTCCAGACAGCTGTCCAAGTAGAGGAATACAAAGTTACCTTAAAGTCACCTTTATTCACACATGCTTTTTGTTTAGTTCTTGTTCCTTGACATCTCATCCCAAACTTGGTCTGCATTATTTTAAAAGTAGTTTTTATATCTAAAATTTAAAATGAAGTGGAACAATCTTTTAGTCTGTGCTGAATAACTTCACCTTTTGCACAGTCTTGAAAAATACGAAGTTGCTATATTGAAAGTAATTTAAATCTATCCTCAATATGGTTGATATTTATCACTTTTAATGACATATCTCTGTGAAGGAATGGTACCTTGGCTTCTTAAATATTACAAAGTCAAGATGTTTAAATTTACAGTTCCCACAGAAGCTTTAATTCTATTCCCCTGTGTCTATACTTTTTAACAAGACCTTTCACTACATGATCACATGCAGTACTTATGGGGAAAACGGACTGCTAGATACTCTACATTGTTAGATTTACTGGAGTGGACTGGGAACAAGTGTTGCTTAGAAGGTGGTATGTACCAGTTATTTAAACAGGTGAAGGAACACCTCATTTTCTTCCTAAAATATGATCTCCCATATAGGATCAATTTTATATTAAAATAAACAATTCTGCTGAAATCAAACTTCAGGCAAAATAAATAGGTTCTTGGCTTGCCTATGTGGAATATATGGAGGATATAAAATTATGTCTTCAAAACAAGAGGTGCTTCACCACACTAGAAGACAAAAATCAGTGCTGCCGAGCATCTGAAGGCTACTTCCACATTATTAGCCCTAGCCCTAACTCTGTATCTTTCTTGGCTAAAAAGAGTTAAATAGTCTGTTCATTATAAAATGAGATTAATTTGTCTCTGACAGAACTGATAGGAAAAATACCTAATAGAAAGCCTCCTTGAGAGCAATGTGAGATCACCACGAGATAGAGAGTGATGTGTGTGTCTGACAAAAGAATGGAAGTAGTAACTACTCATAGCGGGACATAAAAAGTACTTCTAATTGATTTCTTCATGCTTTTATGTACAGCTACTGTTCTGGGGCCAAAGTTCGATTTTTCTTCTATTAAAATACTTCTAAGTGAGAAAAACATTTACCCCTCCAAATATGTATTCACCATTAGGCCTCCACCTCCCTTATAGTAGTTTATCCAAAATGGAATGTGGGTCTCAGTCTGGTTTCCAGTCTATGTAAAATGTAATGCAACCGACCCTCACTGTGCCAGTTAAAGAGCCAAGAAGTGAATTAGCATAGAGACAAAGGATGGCACTGAGTATTAAGTTAATAACAGATTTCTTGCAGAATAAATAAGGACATGGTACAGAATAGCAGCGGTTTCAGCGCTCTATCACAGTAGGCTCGTGCAGCTTACGGAGATTCCTAACAGACTTAGCAATGAATGAAGACTTATCCTCAGAGAAAATAAAATAGTCAAAATCTCAGTGCTCTTTCAGAAAGAAATCATTAATGTCAATTAAAAACATGAATCAGAAGATACATGTCTTTGTTGTTTCAAAACTAAACATCAAAATATTTCATATGAGAATGATGAAACAAAATGTTCCAATTCCTAGGGAAAAAAATAAATTACTTTTTTCAGCTTGAACTATTGAACAAATTCAGGAAAAATTATTTTCCTTAACCTTTCTTTAGCAATTATTAATCCCCAAATCCTGCTTAATTTTAGCCATAAGCATTACAGACGTTGCTAGTCACTCCACCTAGATTTGCGAGGAATATCGAAAAGAGCAGCTGTAGCTGCAGGAGTTTGCTCAGACACAGTTTATTCAAAACCATAAGCCAGCCACAAAGCCAGGGTAAAACTGTTCAGATGGAGGCTCCCGTTCTGCCACTATGGGATCCTAGACCTGCAGGCTTCACAGTTTCCCCCATAACCCAGCTGGTCCCTGAACATACT